>NW_025228059.1:0-14954 GCF_018294505.1 Triticum aestivum
GACACCCTGACAGCACACCCCGACCCCGACTCCGACAACCTAACACCACAACCACACCCCGACCCCGACCCCGATGGGGTCATATATTTGTGAATTATGAGTTAGGTTGTATATTTTTCGATTTTGTTATGCAAAACATCATATATATATATATATTTGTGTTGATTGGGTGTATTTAAATGTGCAGTTGTTTCCCCGCTGCGAGGGTGTGGTGTTTGACGACTTCCCCGTGCGTTCGACGAGCTCCGCCCCTGCGTTCGTTGGTGAGCACAAATGACATCTCCTCCTCCCCCCTTCATTTGCTCTATTCCGGTCTTCGTGCCGATCAAACTTGCTAGCTATAGGTGTCAACCATCAGTATGCGTAACCACTATGCATCTCCCGTTCGAAAGGATTAAATCTATAAATATGCATGCATTTGCATCTTTATAATCATGATTATTTTGAATTGTTCAACGTTATACAAGGACAGCCCGAGTATGTGTAGATTGGGTTTGTTTTCCCATATGTTCTGCTCCGGATCCGATGCAGAATTTTGTCAGTCCCTCCCTGTTGTTCTCCGGGTACACATCCTCTATGCTTATTGCCGAGACATGTATCAGGAGAACAGCGGGGAGGTGCTGCCGAAATTTTGCATCGGATCCGGAGCAGAGCATGGGAAAACGAACCCAATCTACACATACTCAGGTAGGATTAGGACCTATCTTTACCTATTAGTGTGTAGGTTGCATGGACGTAATAAAACTGACAAACTCCATTAACTGATGGATATGGTTTGCTTAATTATGTATATATTTCTGGTGTGTCCAGTAGGAAGTCAATATGAATGATCGTGCGTGGATGTACACCGGTTACACTAGACATAAAGTTTGGACCGAGGAATGGTTAACAAAAACCAAAGGGTTTGTTAGAGCCGCATTTGCAAATGGCCAGAAATTTAGTTGGTGCCACTGTGTCCGGTGTGACAACTATAATAAGAGGGACGAACTTGAAATGAGTAAAGACCTGCAGAAGTTTGGTTTTACGCCAGGTTAAACGGTCTGGACATTTCATGGTGAGTCTGCCCAACGTGCAAGAGCCGAGGTGGTTCGTCGTCGCACCGACGAGCATGGTGTCGGGATGGAAGGCATGGTGCAAGACTTTGATGATGCTCAGGACTCGGACGAGGAGATGGAGGAATCTGCAAAGGCCTTGACTAAAATGTTGGAGTCCTCAAAACGTCCTCTCCACGAGCACACTGAGTTTTGTCAGCTGGATGCCATCTCACAAATAATGGCTTTGAAGGCTCAGTTCAACTTGGGCAGAGAATGCTAAGACGCGATGATGACAGTATTCGGATGATTTCTGCCCAAAGGCCATGTGCTACCTGCAAACCTGTACCAGTCAGACAAAATCCTTCGTGCTCTTAAGATGCCCTATGAGAAGATACATGCCTGTGAGAAAGGATGTGTCTCATTTAGGCTTCAGTATGAGGACTTGAACTATTGTCCCATCTGCAATTCTTCCAGGTATGTTGTGGTAGACAACGGTATGGGTGAGAAGACGCAGACCAAAATACCCGTTAATGTTCTTCGGTATATGCTAATCGTACCAAGATTTCAATGTCTTTTCATGGTCGAAGAGATGGCCAGATAGATGACATGGCACAAAACGGGCAAAAGAACCGAACTAGATGCAGATGGGAATTTGATGATGGTGCACACATGTCACGACCGGTTTTTCAATAAAAGAATTATTGAGAAACCAATCCCTGTTACGGACCAGCAAGGAAGAATTCCTTCTCGCTGATAGACAATACATTGGTCACAGAAGAAAAATACCAGGAGTACTAAATATAATACAAAGTTGAGCAGAGGCTGCCCAACAATTTATTACAAGCACGCCGATAAAACAATACGGCGGATAGGGTGGCAAACTTCTAACTCACGATAATAACGGTGGAGGAAATATCATCGCGAAGCGAGTGACATGATTCCAGAATACTACAACTCTTTGAGCGTCGGAGTGAGGCTCGAGATGACTTATTGCGGGTGGCGGAAGCGTAAACGATACAAGTGACCAATATCCGGGATCGCGCAGGACTGACTGGGACTCCTCTAGGCGTCGGACGCGCTATCAAACTCTTCATCCAAGAGATCGCCTTCGTCAGCATCTGGCCAAATCAACAAGCCAGGTGAGTACTATGAAAGTACTCGCAAGATAGTTCGGACATAAGGTATAACAAATGCAAACATGAAGCACATGAATAAGTTAACCAGTGCGATCAGACACAGAGATAATAAATGCTGGGTGCCAAGCGAGGGTCTGAATGACGCCTCGAGCGGAAACTGCAGAATAGTAATACTGGTGCCAAACGAGTGTCAGAAAGACTCCTCGAGCGGAAAATGCGGAATAATAATACAGGTGCCAAACGAGTGTCAGAAGGACTCCTCGAGCGGAAAATGCGGAATAATAATACAGGTGCCAAACGAGTGTCTGAAAGACTCCTCGAGCGGAAAATGCGGAACAATAATGCCACAGTCGGGCGTCGGGGCGACACCACATAAAGGGCTTATAACAGAAAGTAAAGACAGTGCATGCCGCAGTCGGACGTCTGCGCGACGTCACATAAAGGGCTTATATTGTAACACAACAATACAATAGTTCGGGAATATAATTTATCACAAGCACGAGACAAATATAATGTTAGTCCATCCACAGGAATAACAATGAAATTGAATTTACCACTTGAGCTTGTTCACCGGGGGCAAGTTTTCACACGGATAGATTTGGATATAAAGTCTACATTACTGATCATGGATACGATGATTTGGAAAGAATTGACTCTGCAGAGTTTGTACTTAACCACAGCCAACGGATTTCAGTAGTCACGGGGACTAGTTCCGTCTACGGTGTTCTGGAAGGAACACGTCTAACCAGTACACCCCCAATTTAACCATCCGAAGCCAGGGATCACCCTCGGCAACATTCAGGAAAAACCCTGAGTTGGGGAGGCTACAACCTCGCGTAGCATGGGATCAAATTTCTATACGCGCGCTATAAGGGGGTGCCCCCCCTCTCGGTCCCAACCGGAAACACCCATGCCCCCTGACCGAATGACTGGCTTTAATCCTGGGCCAAGGTACCATCATCCCGGCCTCTCTGTTTGGTGTGTACACGGAAAGAGGTTACCAACTTACTAAACCGTATCCTGGCAATGAGACATGTGGTAGCACGGAAAGGGGAAGGGACGATAACACGGCTCCAACCATGTTAACGTCGGAAAAGTCGGATGACACAAGGCTGGCATGCTACAACAGTACCACCTTGCTGCCCTTCATGTCACCACATGATTAGGCCACCTCTCATCAGAGGTCGTCGCAACTTTGGAACATGCGGGAAAAGATCGATAACGTGGCTCCAACCACGTTAACATCGAAGAGAGTCGGATGACGCAAGGCTGGCAAGCTACAACAGTACCACCTTGCTGCCCTTCATGTCACTACATGATTAGGCCACCTCTCATCAGAGGTCATCGCAACTTCGGAACAACCGGATCGTTGCCTTACAAGCAACGGGGTACTTATCGACACTCACATGCCACGCACAAACTTTCACATGAACATGCAAAACATCTGCCATATCAATTGTTCCAACATGCTTGCCTGGTTCGGAGAAGTCGGAGTCTAGCTCGGCGAAGTTCGCGGCTCCGTCCCCTCTCCCGGAACCTACGGCAATCACGAAACGGGGTACTAACGTGAAAACCAACACATGCACAGAAACTTGGCCAAATATTTTTCAAATAAATCCCATAAAGAGCTAGACAAAATTTGGAGTTTGACAGAAAAAGAATCACTCAAAAATACCTTTTTATTAAAAAGTTATAAAGGTTTCTGTCCAGGGACCTTTCTGTAATGAAACAGAAAAGTTCTAGGGTTTTAACTGAGAAAACAGAAAACAGTTCGTTTGGAAATGGGCAAGCGCAAGGAGAAAACGTACTTCGCCCGAAGGCGTCAACAGAAAACGGTTCGGGGAAAATAAAACAGAGGCTGACACGCGGGGCCCGCATGTCAGGTTTGAAAGCTCGCCGGCGCCCGAAGACGGCGATGGACGCCGGCGTCGAACCACGGCGAGTTAGGGGAAACGGAGGGTACCAAGAGCTTCAGTGCCTTCTTCCGCGTCGGTGGGTGGTGGACTCGTCCAACGGGGAGCACCACGTCGACGGCGACACTATCTCCGGCGGACGGCGGTTCGGGTGAGGTTGGGGAACTCCGGTGGAGGGCTGCAAAGTACGAATTGAGGCGCGGGTCAGAACGGGCGATGCAAGGTGAAGCTACTGGCAAGAGAATGGGGGCTGCGGAGCACACACGGGGGCGAATCGGGCTGGATCCCGTGGCGGATCGCGGCGGCCGGAGTCGAGGAAGAAGACCTCCTCGGGGCTCTTCCAGTGGCTAGGCGTGCTCTAGGGGAAGTGTAGGGCTGGTGGGTGCTCGAGTTGAAGCTCGGGGCCCCTATTTATAGGCAGATCGACGGGGTGGCCGTGAACGGAGAATCTCCGGCGAGCGATTACGGCGGAGCAGTGGGTTGGCAGAGGGTTTGAGCGGTCGAGCAGCATCAGTGGATGTTACGGGACTCGTTTTGCAGCTAAACGGAGCTGGTCTTGGCGTAATGGCGTCTGCCCACGGTGAGGTGACCGCACGGGCTCAACGGCGGCAGAGAGCGCACTCCGCGCCCTGGGGTTCACGACGAGAGCGGCAGCGCATTCGGGGGAGTGGACGGCCACGCGGCGGGCTCCGGTGGTTTGGACGGTGCTGGGTGGAGTCGGCGGCGCCGTGTCTCCCGCTGGCGCCGGCAAAGCCGCCGCCGGCGTCGGTCACGGGGCGGCGCACCTTCTGCTGCTCGTCGCCGACGCCCGCAAGATGCCAGGCACTCGTGCGGTGCAGGAACGAGAGGGCGAGGACGAGGAGCAAGGCGACGCGAGGGCACTGGCGAGATCGATGCCCGTCTCTGAAGAAAACGACAGTGAGCACTGACTGAACTCTGAAGTTAACTGAAACTTGACAGTGACCAAGCATTGCAGGTGTTCGACAGTAGGTTTTGGTAAGGAGATAAATTTTTCTGGAGCTGTAACTTGGTGAGATGATCACTCAGAGCACCCAGGGGCTGCATGAATTTACTTGGAATTTTTGGAGAAAGTTTTGAATGAATTTCACCAAATTTGGCAAATCTGGTCCAAACTTGCAGCTGATGTAGTTTGAAAATTTTGAACTGGAGACCAGTGGATCTTCATGGTTCTAGGTTGAGGGTTCAAAGGACTAGGAGGGGAAAAAGGTTTGGTGGCAAAAATCAAAACAGAAAAAGGAGTTCCTTTGTAAGTCTCCAAGTGCTATAAGAGAGGACAGAAATTTATTTGAATAGAATTTGAATGGAAATGATCACATGGGGAGGTTCAACTTGCTGGATTTGATGCAAATCATGATCCAAAGGTGAGGGAAGGGTTAGGAGAGAGGATTTGCACTAATGCCATGGCAAGAAGGAATAGTTGAAAGTGGCAAAGGACTTTCCAAGAGCCATAGTGCAAATTCAAGAAAAGGTTTTCAAAAGTTACCCTCTCAAATGAAAAACATTTTCTCTTGAGCCCAAATGAAGAGCAAGAACCCCCAAGGTCAAAGGCAGATCTTGGGTGAATCCAAATAAAATTTTTGCCATAAAAAAAATATTTGAGAGTGAGAGTTCTCTTGAAGAAAATTTTTAAATCACTCCCTTTAAGTCAAATAAAAATCTTTTGAAAAATCCAATAAAAACTTGGGTGTCACAACACCTACCCCCTTAGGAAAAATCTCGTCCTCGAGATTTCTGCCGATCCTCAAATAGATATGGATACTCTGCTCGGAGGAAATCTTCCCTTTCCCAAGTGGCTTCATCCTCAGTGTGGTTGCTCCACTGGACCCTGAAAAATTTTGTCGTTTTCTGATGGGTCCTCCGTTCAGACTCTTCTAAAATCTTTACTGGCCTTTCTCTGTAGGTGAGATCTGGTTGCATATCAATGTCCTCATGAGGTACATGTTTCTCCGGGTTACTCACACATTTCCTCAACTGCGAGACATGGAATACGTCATGGACGTCTGACAGCTCCTTGGGGAGGTCTAGTTGGTAGCTACTGTGCCTCTTCGTGCCTTTACACAAAATGGTCCAATAAACCTTGGGGCTAGTTTCCCCTTTATTTTGAACCGTTGCAGACCCCTCATAGGAGATACTCGGAGGTATACGGAATCACCAGGCTCAAAGCTGACCTCACGATGCTTCTGATCATAGTAGCTCTTTTGTCGGCTCTGTGCTGTCTTGAGTCTGTCCCTGATTTGTTTTACTTTTTCCTCGGCCTCCTTAAGCATATCTGGGCCGAAGATACGGCTGTCACCTGTTTCTGACCAATTCAATGGGGTACGACACCTCCGTCCGTACAATGCTTCAAAGGGTGCCATTTTCAAGCTGGCTTGGTAACTGTTGTTGTACGCAAATTCGGCATACGGCAAACTCTCTTCCCAACTGGATCCATAGGTGAGCACACAGGCTCTTAGCATATCCTCTAGGATTTGGTTTACACGCTCTGTTTGTCCATCTGTCTGAGGGTGGTATGCTGTACTGAAAGCCAGTTGTATGCCCAGAGCTTGTTGTAGGTGTTCCCAAAATTTGGAGACGAATTGGGTGCCTCGGTCAGATATTATAGTCTTTGGGACTCCGTGCAAGCAAACTATACGGGAGAGATAGAGTTTTGCCAGTCTTTGTGTGGAGTAGGTAGTCTTCACGGGAATGAAGTGTGCAACCTTGGTTAGTCGGTCTGTGATGACCCAGATGGCGTCATTCCCACGCTGTGATCGGGGTAATCCGACAATGAAGTCCATTCCGATTTCATCCCATTTCCACTCCGGTATCTTGTTAGGCTGGAGTAGCCCTGCTGGCTTTTGGTGTTCGGCCTTGATGCGCTGACATGAATCGCAACAAGCAATGAATGTGGCTATATCTCTTTTCATACCGTGCCACCAAAATCTTTCCTGGACGTCTTTGTACATTTTGGTTCCTCCAGGATGTATCGAGTATGGAGCGGTGTGGCTCTCCGTCAAGATCTGTTGCTTGAGTTCCTCAATGTTAGGTACGCAAAGTCTGTCCCGGTAGCATAATGTTCCTTCACTGTCCGTGACGAATTCTGAAGTCTTACTACGGTTCATTTTCTTCTTTATGCCTTCGATACTGGGATGTCCCTGTTGAGCCTTCTTGATTTGTTCCACTAGGGTGGGTTGTATCTCCAGGTTCGATATGGTGCCCTCAGAGACTAACATCATGTTGAGCCGAGTGAACTCTCGCTGAAACTCAGGCCTCAAGTTTTGCTGACCGTCACTGTCCGGGCTGGGGTTTCGGCTAAGGGCATCGGCCACTACATTTGCCTTCCCTGGGTGGTAGTGAATACCGACGTCATGGTCCTTGACCAGTTCCAACCAGCGTCGTTGGCGTAAATTCAGCTCTGGCTGTGTGAAAATATATTTGAGGCTCTTATGGTCCGTATATATTTCACAGCGATTTCCCAACAGAAAGTGCCTCCACTCCTTGAGTGCATGTATAACTGCTGCTAGTTCCAAGTCATGTGTTGGGTAATTTTCCTCATGTTTTCGCAGCTGTCTGGAGGCATATGCGACCACTTTGCCGTCTTGCATTAGCACACATCCGAGACCTTTTCGGGATGCGTCACAATACACCTCAAAGCTCTTGTGTATGTCTGGTACGGTTAAGACTGGTGCGGTTGTTAGCTTCTTCTTGAGTTCTTGGAAGCTCTGCTCACATGCTTCCGTCCATACGAATTTCTTGTCCTTCTTGAGTAACTGTGTTATAGGTTTTGCCACAGTGGAGAATCCTTCAATAAATCTCCTGTAATATCCGGCCATTCCTAGGAAACTCCGCACATCTGTAACATTCGCGGGTGGCTTCCAGTCCAGTATGGCCTTGACTTTTTCTGGGTCTACGGCCACGCCTTCTTGGTTCAAAATATGGCCCAAGAAACCAACTTGTCTTAGCCAAAATTCGCATTTGCTAAATTTGGCGTACAACTGATGTTTCCTCAATTCTCCCAAAACAATTCTGAGGTGCTCAGCATGTTCTTCTGGTGTCCTTGAGTAAAACAGAATGTCGTCAATGAATACCACCACAAATTTGTCCATGAATTTCATGAATACTTTGTTCATGAGGTGGACGAAATATGCGGGGGCGTTTGTTAGTCCAAACGGCATCACCGTAAACTCGTATAACTCATATCTGGAAGTGAATGCTGTCTTGGGGATATCCTCTGTTCGTACCTTCAGTTGATGGTATCCTGATCTCAAATCAATCTTTGAAAATACTTTAGCTTGTGCGAGCTGGTCAAACAAATCATTTATCCGTGGCATCGGGTATTTGTTTTTGATGGTGACCATATTGAGGGCTCGATAGTCTATGCATAGTCTCAGTGTCCCATCCTTCTTCTTGGCGAACAATACGGGCGAACCCCATGGTGAGGAGCTGGCTCGTATAAATCCCTTGTCCAGTAATTCCTTTATCTGCTTCTTCAACTCCACCAATTCTGAGGGTGCCATTCTATACGGCTTCTTATAAATGGGAGCGGTGCCAGGTGCTAATTCAATGCTGAATTCGATCTCTCGGTCTGGTGGCATACCTGGTAGTTCTTCCGGGAACACATCAGGGAACTCGCATACCACTGGCACTTTTCTTAATTCTGCGATGTCCATCTTGTTCAGCTTTGGTTTCTGTGATCGTGGCCTTTTTTGAGCGGAAACTCTTATAGTCTTGCCGTGATGGTGAGTGAGAATCACTGTCCGATTGAAACAGTCGATGAATCCGTTGTTGGTGGTTAACCAGTCCATTCCTAAAATGACATCCAGTCCTTTACTTTCCAACACGATGAGATTCGCGTGGAATGGTAGTCCTTCGAACTCAATGACCACTCCTTGGCAGTAACCCTGAGCAATTTGCTTATTTCCGGGGGACTTGATGATCATAGATTTTTCCAAGGGGAGTATCGGAAAACCATGTTGCGAAACAAAACTCTTTGAAACGAACGAATGGGAAGCTCCAGAATCAAACAAAACCGTGGCAGGTACTGTGTTGACAGGGAACGTACCGAGCATGATGTCTGGTGCATTCTGCGCTTCTTCCCTGGTCACATGGTTCAAGTGACCCTTCATGTGGTTGTTGCTGGGATTGAAGTTGTTGCGCTTGGGGGCTGGATTGTTCCCACCATTGTTCGGCTTGGGTGCCGAGTCTCTTGGCTTCGGGCACTATCTAGCATAATGCCCTTGTTGACCACAAGCATAGCAGGTGACCCCTGGACGGTATGTGAACTCCTTGTCTCTGGCATGAAATTGTCCGACGGGTCTTGGCTCAGTAGTCGTGGATCTCCTCGTGTTTGTCCTTGGGACCTCAGTCTTGCCTCGGTTGCTGCGGGCAAGAGTCGTCTTGTCCCTCTTCCGCTTGCGGATATCTTCCAGACTACGGCGCTCATTCTCCAGGGTGATGGCCTTATCCACCAGCGTCTTAAAATCCGGAAAGGTGTGTACAATCAGTTGGCATCTTAATGCTGGTGCCAGGCCGTCCAGGAATTTTTCCATCTTCTTGTTTTCTGTCATGTGCTCGTCGTAGGCATAACGAGACAGTTGGGTAAACTGGCCGTTGTATTCTGTGACGGTCATGCCTCTTTGCTTCAGGTCATCAAACTCTCTCTTCTTGATCTTTAGGATGCTCCTGGGAATGTGTGCCCCACGGAAGCCTTCCTTGAATTCTTCCCAGGTGATGTTGTGTTCCCTGGGGTGCATGTGTAGGAAGTTTTCCCACCATGCTGCGGCTGCTCCAGTAAGGTAGTGTGGTGCATAAAGAACCTTCTCATGATCTGAGCATTGAGCGATAATCAGTTTCCTTTCAATCTCGCGAAGCCAATCATCGGCCTCTAGTGGCCTATCGGTGTGAGCAAAAGTTGAGGGGCGAGTCTTCTGCAACTCAGATAACTTGGAATGTGGTTGATAGGGTTCACGGTGATTTCCCATGTTTATGACATGGTTCATCATCTCCTGGTGCTGTTGCTGGCTTTGCTCGAAGAGACGGCACACTTGAGATAGTGCCGCTTCGCTGTCCTGATGGCTGGACTGACCCTGAGTGAAATTGTTGCTGGTCTGTGTTCCGTAAACCTCTTCTGGCTGATTGGGCATAGAGCGAGTCCAAGGGCGAGACATTTTTCCAGTCTGGGGTATCATTTACAAAACCCATGAGAAAAGCTGTGTAGCGCAGGAAAACCCTTGCAAAGGCAATAATCAAAAAGGCTTCAAGGTTTTCAAGAAACACAAATGATTTTTCACGGAGAAGAAGTGCTTAACACAAATCTTACATGCGAAAGCAAGTACAAGATACAGCACTCAGGTTGTGCGTACACAATCCTGACATGTTATTAAAAACTAGCGTACTACTCCGGAAGGCAGCAAACACACCAATACAAACTAGCGTACAGATAAAAACAACACATCATACAAGCAGGCATAACACGCGGCTACTCGGTGCTCTCAGTCGGAGATGGTGAAGATCTCCTTCCCCTTGCCGATGGCAAGGCTCAGCGGTCCAGGAGAATCAACCTCCTCCTCTCTAGCTGGTTCCTGGCGTGCGACGCTGCGCTGCGGTGATGGTGCGGGGGCGACTGGCGGTAGAGCGCGTGCGGCAGGCGGTGCGGCTCTGACTGGAGTAGGAGCGATGACTCGGTCGAACTCCTCGGTGGTAGGCAGACGGCGAGCAGCGAGGAAGAATTCCTTCTCGCTGATAGACAATACATTGGTCACAGAAGAAAAATACCAGGAGTACTAAATATAATACAAAGTTGAGCAGAGGCTGCCCAACAATTTATTACAAGCACGCCGATAAAACAATACGGCGGATAGGGTGGCAAACTTCTAACTCACGATAATAACGGTGGAGGAAATATCATCGCGAAGCGAGTGACATGATTCCAGAATACTACAACTCTTTGAGCGTCGGAGTGAGGCTCGAGATGACTTATTGCGGGTGGCGGAAGCGTAAACGATACAAGTGACCAATATCCGGGATCGCGCAGGACTGACTGGGACTCCTCTAGGCGTCGGACGCGCTATCAAACTCTTCATCCAAGAGATCGCCTTCGTCAGCATCTGGCCAAATCAACAAGCCAGGTGAGTACTATGAAAGTACTCGCAAGATAGTTCGGACATAAGGTATAACAAATGCAAACATGAAGCACATGAATAAGTTAACCAGTGCGATCAGACACAGAGATAATAAATGCTGGGTGCCAAGCGAGGGTCTGAATGACGCCTCGAGCGGAAACTGCAGAATAGTAATACTGGTGCCAAACGAGTGTCAGAAAGACTCCTCGAGCGGAAAATGCGGAATAATAATACAGGTGCCAAACGAGTGTCAGAAGGACTCCTCGAGCGGAAAATGCGGAATAATAATACAGGTGCCAAACGAGTGTCTGAAAGACTCCTCGAGCGGAAAATGCGGAACAATAATGCCACAGTCGGGCGTCGGGGCGACACCACATAAAGGGCTTATAACAGAAAGTAAAGACAGTGCATGCCGCAGTCGGACGTCTGCGCGACGTCACATAAAGGGCTTATATTGTAACACAACAATACAATAGTTCGGGAATATAATTTATCACAAGCACGAGACAAATATAATGTTAGTCCATCCACAGGAATAACAATGAAATTGAATTTACCACTTGAGCTTGTTCACCGGGGGCAAGTTTTCACACGGATAGATTTGGATATAAAGTCTACATTACTGATCATGGATACGATGATTTGGAAAGAATTGACTCTGCAGAGTTTGTACTTAACCACAGCCAACGGATTTCAGTAGTCACGGGGACTAGTTCCGTCTACGGTATTCTGGAAGGAACACGTCTAACCAGTACACACCCAATTTAACCATCCGAAGCCAGGGATCACCCTCGGCAACATTCAGGAAAAACCCTGAGTCGGGGAGGCTACAACCTCGCGTAGCATGGGATCAAATTTCTATACGCGCGCTATAAGGGGGTGCCCCCCCTCTCGGTCCCAACCGGAAACACCCATGCCCCCTGACCGAATGACTGGCTTTAATCCTGGGCCAAGGTACCATCATCCCGGCCTCTCTGTTTGGTGTGTACACGGAAAGAGGTTCCCAACTTACTAAACCGTATCCTGGCAATGAGACATGTGGTAGCACGGAAAGGGGAAGGGACGATAACACGGCTCCAACCATGTTAACGTCGGAAAAGTCGGATGACACAAGGCTGGCATGCTACAACAGTACCACCTTGCTGCCCTTCATGTCACCACATGATTAGGCCACCTCTCATCAGAGGTCGTCGCAACTTTGGAACATGCGGGAAAAGATCGATAACGTGGCTCCAACCACGTTAACATCGAAGAGAGTCGGATGACGCAAGGCTGGCATGCTACAACAGTACCACCTTGCTGCCCTTCATGTCACTACATGATTAGGCCACCTCTCATCAGAGGTCATCGCAACTTCGGAACAACCGGATCGTTGCCTTACAAGCAACGGGGTACTTATCGACACTCACATGCCACGCACAAACTTTCACATGAACATGCAAAACATCTGCCATATCAAATGTTCCAACATGCTTGCCTGGTTCGGAGAAGTCGGAGTCTAGCTCGGCGAAGTTCGCGGCTCCGTCCCCTCTCCCGGAACCTACGGCAATCACGAAACGGGGTACTAACGTGAAAACCAACACATGCACAGAAACTTGGCCAAATATTTTTCAAATAAATCCCATAAAAAACTAGACAAAATTTGGAGTTTGACAGAAAAAGAAGCACTCAAAAATACCTTTTTATTAAAAAGTTATAAAGGTTTCTGTCTAGGGACCTTTCTGTAATGAAACAGAAAAGTTCCAGGGTTTTAACTAAGAAAACAGAAAACGGTTCGTTTGGAAATGCACAAGCGCAAGGAGAAAACGTACTTCGCCCGAAGGCGTCAACAAAAAACGGTTCGGGGAAAATAAAACAGGGGCTGACACGCGGGGCCCGCATGTCAGGTTTGAAAGCTCGCCGGCGCCCGAAGACGGCGATGGACGCCGGCGTCGAACCACGGCGAGTTAGGGGAAACGGAGGGTACCAAGAGCTTCAGTGCCTTCTTCCGCGTCGGTGGGTGGTGGACTCGTCCAACGGGGAGCACCACGACGACGGCGACACTATCTCCGGCGGACGGCGGTTCGGGTGAGGTTGGGGAACTCCGGTGGAGGGCTGCAAAGTACGAATTGAGGCGCGGGTCAGAACGGGCGATGCAAGGTGAAGCTACTGGCAAGAGAATGGGGGCTGCGGAGCACACACGGGGGCGAATCGGGCTGGATCCCGTGGCGGATCGCGGCGGCTGGAGTCGAGGAAGAAGACCTCCTCGGGGCTCTTCCAGTGGCTAGGCGTGCTCTAGGGGAAGTGTAGGGCTGGTGGGTGCTCGAGTTGAAGCTCGGGGCCCCTATTTATAGGCAGATCGACGGGGTGGCCGTGAACGGAGAATCTCCGGCGAGCGATTACGGCGGAGCAGTGGGTTGGCAGAGGGTTTGAGCGGTCGAGCAGCATCAGTGGATGTTACGGGACTCGTTTTGCAGCTAAACGGAGCTGGTCTTGGCGTAATGGCGTCTGCCCACGGTGAGGTGACCGCACGGGCTCAACGGCGGCAGAGAGCGCACTCCGCGCCCTGGGGTTCACGACGAGAGCGGAAGCGCATTCGGGGGAGTGGACGGCCATGCGGCGGGCTCCGGTGGTTTGGACGGTGCTGGGTGGAGTCGGCGGCGCCGTGTCTCCCGCTGGCGCCCGCAAAGCCGCCGCCGGCGTCAGTCACGGGGCGGCGCACCTTCTGCTGCTCGTCGCCGACGCCCGCAAGATGCCAGGCACTCGTGCGGTGCAGGAACGAGAGGGCGAGGACGAGGAGCAAGGCAACGCGAGGGCACTGGCGAGATCGATGCCCGTCTCTGAAGAAAACGACAGTGAGCACTGACTGAACTCTGAAGTTAACTGAAACTTGACAGTGAGCAAGCATTGCAGGTGTTCGACAGTAGGTTTTGGTAAAGAGATAAATTTTTCTGGAGCTGTAACTTGGTGAGATGATCACTCAGAGCACCCAGGGGCTGCATGAATTTACTTGGAATTTTTGGAGAAAGTTTTGAATGAATTTCACCAAATTTGGCAAATCTGGTCCAAACTTGCAGCTGATGTAGTTTGAAAATTTTGAACTGGAGACCAGTGGATCTTCATGGTTCTAGGTTGAGGGTTCAAAGGACTGGGAGGGGAAAAAGGTTTGGTGGCAAAAATCAAAACAGAAAAAGGAGTTCCTTTGTAAGTCTCCAAGTGCTATAAGAGAGGACAGAAATTTATTTGAATAGAATTTGAATGGAAATGATCACATGGGGAGGTTCAACTTGCTGGATTTGATGCAAATCATGATCCAAAGGTGAGGGAAGGGTTAGGAGAGAGGATTTGCACTAATGCCATGGCAAGAAGGAATAGTTGAAAGTGGCAAAGGACTTTCCAAGAGCCATAGTGCAAATTCAAGAAAAGGTTTTCAAAAGTTACCCTCTCAAATGAAAAACATTTTGTCTTGAGCCCAAATGAAGAGCAAGAACCCCCAAGGTCAAAGGCAGATCTTGGGTGAATCCAAATAAAATTTTTGCCATAAAGAAAAATATTTGAGAGTGAGAGTTCTCTTGAAGAAAAATTTTAAATCACTCCCTTTAAGTCAAATAAAAATCTTTTGAAAAATCCAATAAAAACTTGGGTGTCACAACACATCGGATGGTGAACCGTGGAAGCACTTCGATGCATTACATAAGGAAAAAACGGCAGATCCAAGGCATCCTTGAGTCGCCATCAGCACGGATGGTTCAGTGTGTTTGGTCAAGCGGC
>NW_025228059.1:15295-17642 GCF_018294505.1 Triticum aestivum
TGATAATTCCAGGGCCCAACTATCCGGGGAAGAATATGAATGTGTACATGCAACCGCTTAAGGACGAATTGCATGAAGCTTGGGATAATGGGTTCAATACATACGACGCCTTTAGCAAAAAGAACTTCATAATGCGTGTCTGGTACATGTACCCGACGCATGACTTGCCGGCGTATGCGCTATTCGTTGGATGGTGTGTGCATGGAAGCTTCCCGTGCCACACATGCAAGGGAGCTCTTGAGTTTCGTTGGCTGACGGCAGGGCACAAGTATACTTGCTT
This sequence comes from Triticum aestivum, assembly GCF_018294505.1. NCBI lineage: Eukaryota > Viridiplantae > Streptophyta > Magnoliopsida > Poales > Poaceae > Triticum > Triticum aestivum. Next base: position 15,576 of record NW_025228059.1, read on the forward strand.
CGACTTGCATAGACCGTCTCTAGATCCTTGCCATAAGTTCAAGAAAGACAAGAAGAACTTCATCGAAGGTAGAGTTGTCAAACACTGCACCACCTGTATTGACAGGCCAACAGACCCTAGATGAGTTAAACGCTCTCGAGCCAGATCCAGAGCGTCCAGGGTATTTCAAGGGGTATAATAAGGAACACGCCTGGACTCACAAGACATGCTTATGGGATCTGCCTTACTTCAAAGACCTCCTTTGCCCTCACAACATCGACGTGATGCACACTGAAAAGAATATCGCCAAAGCCATTTTTGGTACATTGTTCGGCATAGAGGGGAAATCAAAGGATAATGCTAAGGCTAGAGTCGATCAACAGGAGCTATGTGATAGACCGTTACAAAACATGCAAGAACCGAAAGGAAAGCGGAAATGGACGAAGCTAAAGGCATCGTTCAATCTTGGAAGGCCAGCTATGAAGGAAATTATTTTATGGGTGAAAAAGAAGTTGATGTTCCCCGATGGGTATGCAGCAAATCTAAAGAGGGGAGCGAGTCTTGAAAAATTGAAAATATTTGGTCTAAAAAGTCATGATTGGCACATATGGATAATTAGCTCTAAAATGACATAATAACCTAAACTTAGCTTATTTTCCATTGAAAATGACATAATAACCTTACTTAGCTCCAGAATGACCTATTTACATAGCAATATCATTCTTCATGCTAGCTTGAGCCCTTAACTAATATTTTGCTCCTCTCTCTCTCTGGCGCACCACAACAAGAAGCATGTGCCAAATCTGTTCGACCACTATGGCATGGCCCATACTGCCCCGTACCAGAAGGACAAGCCTGTGACGCCCGGATAGTTAAGCTACAGTAATTCCCTCCTAATGATGGCAGGTCATCAGATTACTGTTGCTAATCCTCGGTTGATCCAAATCATAATCCAAATTCAAATTTAAAATAAAAGTCCAAAAGTTCAAATTTCTCAAACATGCAAAATAAAATGTTCAAAGTTTGGCAAATATTCCATAACTAATTATGGTGGTGAGCCAACATTTTTCTAAAGGTATTTAAATAACCTAAACTAATTAAAACAGTGACTAAAACAATTATTAAATGCCTTTAAATAATAAACAAATACAAACTTATTTTATTATTGTGCCAAATTAATTATGGCAATAGCCTAAATAGTAATACTAATTTTGGGCTAGGTTTATATTTTACAAAACAAAAACTATGTAAATAAAAGGGGACTTAATTAAAAACAGAAACTATAAAAAGAAAAGAAAACAAAACAAGTAAAAGAATAAAAGGAAAAAGCCCCCCACTGTTCCCCCCGGGCCTTGGCCACTGGACTGGCCCAGTCCAGCGACCCCCAGTCGTCTCCCACCTATAGTAGGGCGACCGAGCGACCGCGCTCGCTGGTCGCCACCGAACCCTCTCGCCATCCCCGTCGGGGGAGGATAAGGGCCCGACACTCGGCCTCCTCCCCTCCTCCCTGCTCCACTCACCCACTCCACCCCCCAAGATTCATTTTCCCCCTCGTTCCCCACTCCTCCTTCCTTCCTTCCGCTCCACATCCACCTTGCCGGGCGTGTCCGTCACCGGCCACCTCGCCCGGCCGCGCCCACCGAGCTCCCCAGCGCTTGAGGACGTGTCGGGCTGTCACATCGTCGTCGAGTACGTCGGCTACGTGGACGGGAACCACCTCAGAGCGCATGCATCGCCGCCTGCATCGTCTTCTCCATCGTCGGCTACCGGAGCCCCGCTGCGCGGTTCGCCGCCACCACTGCACCTCAGCCTCCCCAAATCGGCTGCGAGCACCGCTGTGAGCCACCGTTCGTTTCCCCTCTCTCCTCTTTGCTCGATCTAGTCACCGTAGCACCGTTCCGGCCGAACCCATGCGAGCACTGGCTCGGAACCGGACGCCGTCGATGGATCCGACCAACCCACACCCTCCTTTACCGCGCACGTCGCCCTTGCTCCCTGTGCACCCGCAGTCGCTGCTGCTGCCCGCCAACCGCCCGTTGTCGCACGCACGCGCCCGTGCTGGCCGCTACTGCTGCGCCAGCCCCGTGC
>NW_025228059.1:17979-44697 GCF_018294505.1 Triticum aestivum
ATCGCCTAGCCGCGCGCCCGCCCCTGCTCGGGCACAGCCCCCTGGGACAGGCCACGCCCACCTCCACCGGAGGCCGCGCCCCTTTGGCCGGCCATGCACGCCCGTGCCTGGGCACAGCTCCTGTGGTTGCCTGTGCCTCTGGCCAGTGGGGCCGACCCTTTAAAGAAAAAGGAAATTATTAAATAAAAGTTTTTAATTAGCGGAATAGTTAATTAGTTGATTAGTTAATCTAGTTAATTAACCTAATCACACTGACTGGTGGACCCCCCCCCCATCTAAATTATCTTAACTAGCTGGTTAAAATTCCTGTTAATAAAACACCCTATGACACCTGGGTCCCACTGCCACTTTGACCGGTCAACTGTGAATGTTGACTGCTGATTCAGCAGTCAACAGGTCCCACTTGTCATACACATACACACATTGCTAGGTACACTTCTGTGTACCCATAGCAGTTTCTGTTTATTAATTTTTGGAATTAAATTAAATCTAGGAAAAAGGAAATCTTTTAAATCTTTGAAAAATCATATAAAAATAACCGTGACTCAGATGAAAATACTTTGTACATGAAAGTTGCTCAGAAAAATGTGACGAATCGGAATACGTTGTCCATTCGTCCGCAACACATCCCTAGCATAGCGAACATGCAACCATCCCCACTCTTTCATCTGTCCAAAAAATGCCAAACTTCGGGAAAACATTCCCGGATGTTTTTCCCATTCGCCGGTATCAGGTAGCACCGCGTTAGAACACCCTAGCCCTGCGTGTTACCCACGTCATGCATCTGTGTTGCATCTGTTTGCATTATATTTATTGTTTCTTCCTCCTCTTCTCTCCGGTAGACCCCGAGACCGCTGCTGATGCCCCTGTGATCGACTACGTCGACGACGACCCTTCTTCCCTTTCAGCGAAGCTTCTAGGCAAGCCCCCCCTTTGATCATCCTGATATCACCCATTCCATTCTCTCATGCTTGCATTAGATTTTTCTACTATATTTGATTGCTCCTATTCTAATGCATAGCCTGCTTTTGTAACCTGCTCATTGTACCTTACCCGCTTGTCCTAAACTGCTTAGTATAGGTTGGTTAGAGATCCATCAGTGACCCCCACCTTGTCCTTGTTGCCCCTGCTTCATCATCGACGACTCGATCAACGTGATCAACGACCAGAGCCCGACACCTCACATCACGTCACGCCCCCTTTTGTTGCTCGACTCTGCAGAGTTACCATTGAGTGCCGAGGGTGGAACCTCATACATCACTCCTGACTTTACTTGAGACCATTGAGTGCCGGGGGTGATTCCTCTGGTTTTTCCCTTGATGTCTGGACACACGGTTACCTTGACTTTACTTGAGACCGTTGTGAAAGTCGGGCGGGCCCGGAGAGCACCCATGCGATGTGACGGTGGCAGCTGGCTGTTTAGCGGTATCACCCAGGAGGGGTGATTGCTCCGCACTTGTCCCGATAGCCGTCACTACTTTAATTGTTAATGCACTAACAGGTTTGGGTATTTATTCTAAATTGGCCTTTGGCCTTTACGCACTAACCACCATGCGAGAATAGTTATGGGCCTCGACGTCACAGTATCAGCCAAAGCTTTGTCAGACGTCCAGTTCAGCATGGTGGCACGGTCGGGTCGTGCTGCCCATTCGAGGCGGTGCTGGTATCCACCCTGCGCGCAACGACCCGGAGTGCAACGGGTGATGGGCCCAAGACCCCGGGGTGCTTAGGATGTAGACCGGCGGGGACCTCTCTACTGAGCCTAGGTTGGGCTGCGACGTGTTGATCTTCCAAGGTTGGGCATGACCCAGGAAAGTGTGTCTGGCCAGAGTGATTTTGGGTAACGTGGTGCACCCCTGCAGGGAAGACATATTCGAATACCGTGTCCATGGTAATGGACGTTCAGACTTGTATCCTGATCTTATACAACTAGAAATGGATACTTGATATGTGATGGATATGTGGCTCCGGGATTGCTTTCTCACAGGGAGCCGAGGAAGGATCTCTAGGCATTAATGCTACAACATGCTTGTTAATTATAAACTGCCATTCGTTACTCTTCTACATGCTGCAAGATGCTTGGAGCTGCTTGAAGATGCTAGTCTTTGATAGGCTAGGTCTTCCCCTCTATTCCAGCATTCTGCAGTTCAGTTCACAGATACAGCCCTTCCATTTGATACCAATGCATACATAGTATAGATCTGATGCTTGCGAGTACTTTGGATGAGTACTCACGGTTGCTTTGCTCCCCCTTTCCCCCTCCTTTCTTCTTTCTGGTTGTCGCAACCAGATGGTGGATCCCAGGAGCCAGATGCCACCCCAGTCGACTACTACTACCACCCCGAGGGTGCCTACTACTACGTGGAGCCCGCCGACGACCAGGAGTAGTTAGGAGGTCCCAGGCAGGAGGCCTTGCCTCTTCGATCATTGATGTTTGTGCTAGCCTTCTTAAGGCAGAACTTGTTTAACTTATGTCTGTACTCAGATATTGTTGCTTTCGCTAACTCTTGTGTATCGAGCTATCTATTCAAGCCCTCGAAGCCCCTGGCTTGTAATATGGAGCTTGTATGACTTTTATTTGTGTCTAGAGTTGTGTGGTGATATCTTCCCGTGAGTCCCTGATCTTGATCGTACACGTTTGCGTGTATGATTAGTGTACGATCGAGTCGAGGGCGTCACAAAGCCATTCCCGGAGTCTGACCTAGATCGTCCAGAGAGCTTCACCAACATCTCCTCCCACCACAAGCTCGTGAAGTACAGAGACGAGGGGAAGGCGGGGAAAGGGGAGGACTTTAACCCCAGCCAGGATCCTTTTGATACAGAGCTGGTGATGATATCTGGTGGCGGGCGGTCCCATGGATCCATAGCCATTGGTGATGGACTGATACGTTGTCCTAGGACTCTCCCGTAGATCAAGAAGCTCCAGAGTAGCTCTGATCCTAAGATAACGCCTCGTGCACAGCCCGCGGAGCTCGCCATGGCGGTTAATTATACGGACTCTCTCACCTTTCCTCCATTACATTCTGTGTGCGTCCATCGATGATTACAATGCTAACGAGGTGTGGTGTGTTGCAGGCCATGGTTGAGAAAGAGAGATTGAAAACCCATGCGCTTTTGGAGCAGGCAAAAAAGGAGGCGGCGGAGAGGGAGAGGGAGCTGGAGGAGAGGACGGCTAAGCTGTTGGAGGAGGAGAGGAACCGAAACGAGGCGTCCAACCGGGCCCTATACGAGCTCATCGTGGTACGTTTCTCGTGCATATTAGCCCAATCATGCACGTAATGTTCGCATTACTAACTAATATGACTGACTCGTGAGAACCAAAGGTGTAGACCATGTGCGAGAAGAACGGTCAGCCCCCTCCGCCGATGCCCCAGATTGCTCCGGTGACCACGGTGAGTTTGATTTGAATGGTCGTTAGTTACTAGTATTCACATTTCAGTTTGCATCATGCTAATGAGAAATTATTGGAAATGATCTTTGGTGCAGCATGGCTCCCGACAAGCATCGACCAGTCCTTCTGCGTCTGCCAATGGCGGAACCCCGACCGGTCCTTCACCTCCGTCTGCCACTGGCGCAGCCCCGACCATTCCTACACCTCCGTGATAACGGTATTTTTCTTCTTATTTAGCCTGTTTAGTCCATTTTTGACATAATTTAGCCTACTTAGTCCACAAATGACATAATAAGATGAAGAAAATCAAGGAAGAGGAAGGAAAGAAGGAATACGAAGAAAAGAAGAAGAATAAGAAGAAGAAGACTTCTTCTTCTTCTTCTTCTTTTCTTCTTCTTCTTCTTCTTCTTCTTCTTCTTCTTATTTTATTCTTCTTCTTTTCCTCCTCTTACTTGTTTTTATTTGTAAATGGCATAGTAACCTTGCTAACCTCCTAAATGTCATATACTTAGCTTGTTGTCCTCTAAAATGACACAATAAGCTTAGTTAGGTCAAAAATGGCATAATTAGCTAGGTAAGCTCAAAAATGGCATTTTTCTTCTTATTTAGCCTATTTAGTCCATTTATGACATAATTTAGCCTATTTAGTCCACAAATGACATAATAAGATGAAGAATATCAAGGAAGAGGAAGAAAAGAAGGAATAGGAGGAAGAAGAAGAAGAAGAAGAAGAAGAAGAAGAAGAAGGAGGAGGAGAAGGAGAAGAAGAACTTCTTATTCTTTTCCTCCTCTTACTTATTATTATTCGTAAATGGCATAATAACCTTGCTAACCTCATAAATGTCATATACTTAGCTTGTTGTCCTCTAAAATGACACAAAAAGCTTAGTTAGGTCAAAATGGCATAATTAGCTAGGTAAGCTCAAAATGGCATTTTTCTTCTTATTTAGCCTATTTAGTCCATTTGTGACATAATTTAGCCTATTTAGTCCACAAATGACATAATAAGATGAAGAAAATCAAGGAAGAGGAAGAAAAGAAGGAATAGGAAGAAAAGAAGAAGAAGAAGAAGAAGAAGAAGAAGAAGAAGAAGAAGAAGAAGAAGAAGAAGAAGAAGAAGAAGAAGAAGAAGAAGAAGAAGAAGAAGAAGAAGAAGAAGAAGAAGAAGAAGAAGAAGAAGAAGAAAAAGAAGAAGAAGAAGGAGAAGAAGAAGAAGAAGAAGAAGTTCTTCTTCTTCTAGTTTTCTTCTTCTTCTCCAAAATGAAGTTAGCTCTAAGTTAGCTCTGATATGCTTAGTTACCTAGGTTAGCTCAATAATGACCTATACTAAGCTGCTTTATATCAAAAATGGCATAATATGCTTAGTTCACTCAACAATGGCATAATTAGCTAGGTTAGCTCCATTTTACATAAGTATGCTTACTTCTTCTTCTTCCTCTTCTTCATCTTCATTTTCTTCTTCTTCTTCTGGTTCTAGTCTTCTTCTTCTAACTTTCTTGTTTCCCATTTTGCAGATTTAATTCACTATATGGAAGCTTGCATGGATGGAGTGCTTGTTTCCCTGTTCTTCTTTTCGTTTCTATCGATGAAAAATGTGGAACTTGTTATATGGATGCATGGAACAATGTGTTGGATGAACATTATGATATTACTGTAATATGTATGGATGGAACTGTGTTTCTTATGTATGTATGTTATGATGGATGGAGCTATGTGTTGGATACATCATATGTCTGTTGTGCCTGTGAAAAAAAATATGTATATCTGTGTGTGAATTCCTGTGAAATTAAATGGATTCAAATAAAATCATGGGATATATAGCCTCTTTGCCGTCTGCTAGTAGACGGCAAAGAGGACACGTGGCAGCTACCTGTATAAACTGGGAACACTATCTGCCTATTTGGTCATTTTGTCGTCTGCTGGCGGACGGCAAAGTGACCAAATAGGACTGGCAAACAGGGTCAGCTATGCCATCTGCCAGCAGACGGCAAAGATTCAAACCTCTCTGCCGTAGGATGGCCGACGGCATAGCTGGACACATGGCAGCTTCTCAGTGCTGGCCGAGCTGAGCTCTTTGCCTCTTTGCCGTCCGCTGGCGGACGGCAAAGAGCGCAGTTAACCCCCTAACGGTTCTCACCCCACCCCACTTCCGTCCGTTATCTTTGCTGTCTGCTGGCCTCGGATTGCGGACGGCATAATCCTTTGCCGTCCGTTTCTAAGAAGCAGACAGCAAAGAAGGCCTTTGCTGGCACATGTTCGGACGGACAGTTTGCCGTCCGCTGGCTGACGGCAAAGGTGTTTGCCGTCCGGGATGTATGCCTTTGCCGTCTACCATGGCAGACGACAAAGAAGCTGATTTCAGTAGTGAATAATCGTATTGCAATAAACATGATCCAATCATATTCATGCTCAACGCAAAAACCAAATAACATTTATTTTGGTCCAACACTAATCTCGAAGGTAGAGGGAGTGGGCGATGGTGATCTTATCAACCTTGGAATCATTTCCAACACACATCGTCACTTTGCCCATAACTAGTCTCTATTTATTTTGCAACTCCTATTTCGAGTTACTACTCTTAGCAACTGAACCAGTATCAAATACCGAGGGTTTGCTATAAACACTAGTAAAGTACACATCAATAACATGTATATCCAATATACCTTTGTTCACTATGCCATCCTTCTTATCCGCCAAGTATATAGGACAGTTCCACTTCCAGTGACCATTTCCTTTGCAGTAGAAGCACTCAGTTTCAGGCTTGGGTCTAGCTTTGGGCTTCTTCACGGGAGTGACAACTTGTTTGTCATTCTTCTTGAAGTTCCCTTTCTATCCCGTTGCCCTTTTCTTGAAACTAGTGGTCTTGTTAACCATCAACACTTGATCTTTTCTTGATTTCTACCTTCGCCGATTTTAGCATCGCGAAGAGCTTGGGAATTTTTTTCACTATCCCTTGCATATTATAGTTCATCACGAAGTTCTAGTAACTTGGTGATAGTGACTAGAGAACTTTGTCAATTACTATCTTATCTGGAAGATTAACTCCCACTTGATTCAAGCAATTGTAGTACCCAGACAATCTGAGCACATGCTCACTGGTTGAGCTATTCTCCTCCATCTTGTACGCAAAGTACTGTCAGAGGTCTCATACCTCTTGATACGGGCATGAGTATGAAATACCAATTTCAACTCATGGAACATCTTATATGCTCCATGGCGTTCAAAACATTTTTGAAGTCCCGGTTCTAAGCCGTAAAGCATGGTGCACTAAACTATCAACTAGTCATCATACCGAGCTTGTCAAACGTTCATAACGTCTGCATCTGCTCCTGCAATAGGTCTGTCACCTAGCGGTGCATCAAGGACATAATTCTTCTGTGCAGCAATGAGGATAATCCTCAGATCATGGACCTAGTCCGCATCATTGCTACTATCATCTTTCAACATAGTTTTTCTCTAGGAACATATCAAAAATACACGGGGAGCTACATCGCGAGCTATCGATCTACAACATAGTTATGCAAATACTATCAGGACTAACTTCATGATAAATTAAAGTTCAATTAATCATATTACTTAAGAACTCCCACTTAGATAGACATCCCTCTAGTCATCTAAATGATCACGTGATCCAAATCAACTAAACCATGTCCGATCATCATGTGAGATGGAGTAGTTTTCAATGGTGAACATCACTATGTTGATCATATCTACTATATGATTCACGCTCGACCTTTCGGTCTCCAGTGTTCCGAGGCCATATCTGCATATGCTAGGCTCGTCAAGTTTAACCCTAGTATTCCGCGTGTGCAAAACTAGCTTGCACCCGTTGTGTGTGAATGTAGAGCTTATCACACCCGATCATCACGTGGTGTCTCGGCACGACGAACTGTCGCAACGGTGCATACTCAGGGAGGACACTTATACCTTGAAATTTAGTGAGAGATCATCTTATATTCCTACCGCCGAACTAAGCAAAATAAGATGCATAAAGGATAAACATCACATGCAATCAAAATATGTGACATGATATGGCCATGATCATCTTGCGCCTTTGATCTCCATCTTCAAAGTACCGTCATGATCTCTATCATCACCGGCATGACACCATGATCTCCATCATCTTGATCTCTATCAACGTGTCGTCACATGGTCGTCTCGCCAACTATTGCTCTTGCAACTATTGCTATCGCATAGTGATAAAGTAAAGCAATTATTTGGCGCTTGCATCTTATGCAATAAAGAGACAACCATAAGGCTTCTGCCAGTTGCCGATAACTTCAACAAAACATGATCATCTCATACAACAATTTACATATCATCGCGTCTTGACCATATCACATCACAGCAAGCCCTGCAAAAACAAGTTAGACGTCCTCTACTTTGTTGTTGCAAGTTTTACGTGGCTGCTACGGGCTTAGCAAGAACCGTTCTTACCTACGCATCAAAACCACAACGATTTTTCGTCAAGTGTGTTGTTTTAACCTTCAACAAGGACCGGGCATAGTCACACTCGATTCAACTAAAGTTGGAGAAACTGACACCCACTAGCCACCTGTGTGTGAAGCACGTCAGTAGAGCCAGTCTCGCATAAGCGTACGCGTAATGTCGTTCTGAGCCGCTTCATCCAACAATACCGCCGAATCAAAGTATGACATGCTGGTAAGCAATATGACTATTATCGCCCACAACTCTTTGTGTTCTACTCGTGCATATAACATCTACGCATAGACCTGGCTCAGATGCCACTGTTGGGGAACGCAGTAATTCCAAAATAATTCCTACGCACACGCAAGATCCATCTAGGTGGTGCATAGCAACGAGCGAGGAGAGTGTGTCCACGTACCCTCGTAGACCGAAAGCGGAAGCATTTAGTAACGCGGTTGATGTAGTCGAACGTCTTCGCGATCCAACCGATCCAAGTACCGAACGCACGGCACCTCCGCGATCTGCACACGTTCAGCTCGGTGACGTCCCTCGAACTCTTGATCCAGTTGAGGCCGAGGGAGAGTTCCGCCAGCACGACGGTGTGGTGACGGTGATGATGAAGTTACTGGCGCAGGGCTTCGCCTAAGCACTACGACGATATGACCGAGGTGTGTAACTGTGGAGGGGGGCACCGCACACGGCTAAGACAAATCTTGGAGTGCCTTTGGGGTGCCCCCTCCCCACGTATATAAAGGAGGGAGGAGGAGGAGGCCGGCCCTAGAGGGGGCGCGCCAAGTGTGGGGAGTCCTACTAGGACTCCCAAGTCATAGTAGGATTCCCCTTTTCCTTTCCGGAGTAGGAGAAAAGAAAGAGGGAAAGAGAGAGGGAGTAGGAAAGGGCGAAAGGGGCCGCTGCCCCCTTTCCCCTAGTCCAATTAGGACCCATGGGGGGGGACGCCTCGTTCCCTTTGGCCTGCCTCCTCTATTCCCGTATGGCCCAATAAGGCCCAATACTTCTCCCGGCGAATTCCCGTAACTCTCTAGTAATTCGAAAAATACCCGATGTCCGAATATAGCCTTCCAATATATCGATCTTTACCTCTCGACCATTTCGAGACTCCTCGTCATGTCCCCGATCTCATCCGGGACTCTGAACAAACTTTGGTCATCAAATCACATAACTCATAATACAAATCGTCATCGAATGTTAAGCATGCGGACCCTACGGGTTCGAGAACTATGTAGACATGACCGAGACACATCTTCGGTCAATAACCAATAGTGGAACCTGTATGCTCATATTGGCTCCTACATATTCTACAAAGATCTTTATCGGTCAAACCGCATAACAACATACGTTGTTCCCTTTGTCATCGGTATGTTACTTGCCCGAGATTCGATCGTCGGTATCTCAATACCTAGTTCAATCTCGTTACCAGCAAGTCTCTTTACTCGTTCCGTAATGCATCATCCCGCAACTAACTCACTAGTCACATTGCTTGCAAGGCTTATAGTGATGTGCATTACCGAGAGGGCCCAGAGATACCTCTCAGACAATCGGAGTGACAAATCCTAATCTCGATCTATGCCAACTCAACAAGTACCATCGGAGACACCTGTAGAGCACCTTTATAATCACCCAGTTATGTTGTGACATTTGGTAGCACACTAAGTGTTCCTCCGGTATTCGGGAGTTGCATAATCTCATAGTCATAGAAACATGTATAAGTCATGAAGAAAGCAATAGCAATATACTAAACGATGAAGTGCTAAGCTAACGAAATGGGTCAAGTCAATCACATCATTCTCTAATGATGTGATCACGTTAATCAAATGACAACTCATGTCAATGGCTAGGAAACTTAACCATCTTTGATTCAACGAGCTAGTCAAGTAGAGGTATACTAGTGACACTCTGTTTGTCTATGTATTCACACATGTACTAAGTTTCCGGTTAATACAATTCTAGCATGAATAATAAACATTTATAATGAAATGAGTAAATAAATAATAACTTTATTATTGCCTCTAGGGCATATTTCCTTCACATGCCACCACGACGGAGCACCTCGCCACCAGCGACCAGCCCCGCTACTCCCTCCATCTCCTTCCTCTCTCCCTCGTTTCCCTTTTTCCCTCTCTCCCTCTTGTTTGACTCACCCTCCCATGGCCATGCCCGTGCAGGTCGTCGCCATGGACGACCAGGAGCTGTCTGCCTTGGCCGCGAAGAAGAGCCCCATACCACCATCGTGCTTTGCCCTGGATCTGGTCCTCTCCAGCAGCCGCCGCCAAATCTGGTCTGCGCTACCCGTCCACGCCTCTGACGACCTCTGCAGTCGCTGGATCGAACCGTCGCCGCCACTTACACGCACGGGATCGAGAAAATCTGTATACTGTGTAGATACGGAGAAGAATTTTTTTTTGAAATTAAAATTAATGGTAGTAGCGTGGGCCCTAGACACGCGCTACAAATAATTAGCAGCAACGCAGGGTGTCACCCGCGCTACTCCTACCTAGTTAGCTGTAGCGCGCTAGTAGAAGCGCGGACACCCGCGCTACTACTAGCATTTTATCCCGTGCCACTACTAGGCTTTTCCCTATTAATGTAAGAAGGCGTTACTTGACATTGGAGATCTCAAACCTCCTGGCCTGGATGGGTTACACGCGGTTTTCTATAAAAGGTTTTGACCAATGCTATGGGATGATCTAATTGAGGAAGTCTGCGGTGAATACATGTAAGATTCCGGTTGGTTGGAATAACACTGCCATTGTTATGATCCTAAAGGTAAATTGATCAGAGAAAGTTACTCAATTTAGATCGATTAGCTCATGAAATGTGATTTATAAGGTAATCTCCAAATGCTAGCAACTCGTTTCAAAGTTTTTCTTCCTGTTAGTCCCACACAAAATGTGTTTGTCCCTGGACGCCTTATCATAGATAATGTGTTGGTTGCTTATGAGAGTTTCCACACAATTAAAATAAAAGGATGGCAAGGTTGGTTTGTGTGCGGTGAAACTGGACATGCATAAGGCTTATAACCGTGTTGAATGGGTTTTTGTGGAAGAGATCTTGCTGAATTTCGGCTTTCATGAGGATTGGGGTCAACCTGGTGATGCAATGTGTGACTACGGATGAGTATTTTGTTCGCTTTAACTCTATTGAAACTGATACTTTCAAACCCACAAGAGGTTTACGCCAAGGAGATCCTCTATCACCATATTTGTTCCTATTATGTATGAGGGTTTAACTGCATTATTTGCACATGAAGAGGAGGCTGGAAATCTACAGGGCGTAAAGGTGAGTTTGGATCTTGGACTTATATTGTGCTGCATCCGGACAATTGGCGAGTTTGGATAAATCTAGAGTTTTCTTCGATCCCAATACTGATGTTAATATGAAGGACCAAATTTTGTGCTTTACTGAATATCATGACATAAGTGCTAAATGATAAGTATTTGGGACTGCCGTCTAAAGTGGGGATGGATAAAACAAACTGTTTTCAGTACTTGATTGATCGTGTCATGCAGAGGGGTGAATGGTTGGAAAGAAATCCTTCTCAGGTCAGTTGCATACACTAGTAGAAAAAGAGGCTTCCATACGCCCCCATTAGTCCCCAAAATAATCGAACCGCGACTAAAGGGGTCTTTAGTCGCGGTTTGGGAGGAGGCCCGCGACCAACTATCTGGGCCCAGCGCGCGCTGGCGGACGGGAGGGGCTTTAGTCGCGGTTGGCCAGACCAACCGGGACTAAAGGAGGCCTCATTTTCAAACTCTAACCCACCCCCCCTGGATCGCCTTTTCAGTTTTAGAAAAAACAAAAGAAAATGATGGAAATGTCAAAAAAATAAAATAAAATAAGTTTCCCATGTGATATGTGGTCTAGTTGTTGGGAAAATTAACAAATATGAATTTCGACTTTATTTGCAAAATCTCTTTGGAAATTCTTAAAATGGGCATAACTTTTGCATACGAACTCGGATGAAAAAGTTTTTTATATGAAAAATCATCTACTCGAAAAGTTACATCCGAATTTAACTGGGGGAACCCCGTTAAACATTTTTAGAATCCTCAAAAACCTAACAGAAAAAAAAGATACAGGGCTTTTAAGATCTGGAGAGGCAAAAAAATTCAAACAATTTCAAATTGTGGTCAAACTGTGGTCAAACAATGGTCAAAATAATTATTTCATTTTTTTAAATTTTGGTCAAATCTGGTCAAACTGTGGTCAAACTGGTGGTCAAACAATGGTCAAACTAATTATTCCAGAAATATTAGTGTTACTAAATAAGTATTGTTTTTTAAAACAATAGTTTCAAACTCAAACAGTGAAATGTGTCACTTCATGCTCAAGCTAAATTCCTAAGGGTTAATAGAATTGACATCCTACTATTGTCAGGAAAACAACAAGTGCAGACTTGGAAACGAGGGAGAATAGAACCCGGAAGTTAAGCGTGCTCAGGCTGGAGTAGTGAGAGGATGGGTGACCGTCCGGGAAGTTAGATGATTTGGAACGATGAGGGGTGATTAGAGATTAGAGGATAAATTGAGCAGTGATGAGGGGTGGTGATTAGAGATTAGAGGTTAAAATAATTCAGAAATTTGAAAATAAAAAAAATAAAAAAAATCGCAAAAAAACCAGGTTTAAACCTACGGAGGAGGCCTTTAGTCCCGGTCAGCCACGAGAACCGGGACTAAAGGACGGGCCTTTAGTCCCGGTCAGCCACAAGAACCGGGACTAAAGCCTTTAGTCGCGGTTCGTAAGAGGCGCGACTAAAGGGGGGGTCTTTAGTCGCGCATATTTAGTCCCGGTTGCACAGCCGGGACTAAAGGCCTTTACGAACCGGGACTAAAGGCCTTTTTTCTACCAGTGATAGGTTATACCATCATATATATGCAATCGTTAACATTCCTAAACAAGTTTGTAAAGGAATATCTGACTAGATGTTGGCACTATTGTTTTGGGGGTGGGGGGGGGGTGACAACCAAAAGAGAATGCGTTGGTGGAAATTATGTGCACCGAAGTGCAAAGGAGGTATGGGGTTTAGAGACATCCACTGTTTTAATTTGGCTCTTCTAGCAAAACAAGCATGGAGGTTAATAGATAATCCAGATTCTTTGTGTGGTACAGTTCCGAAGGCAAAGTATTTTCCTAATGGAGATTTGCTCAATGCTAAATTAAAAAAGGGAGCTTCCTTCCTAGACATGATCTTAAGGAGCTGCCTGTGTTTGTCCGTTTGATTTTTTTTTTCTTCAGAAAGTAACACTGCCGATGCACTCCATTAAACTGAAACGCTGGACAAGTCGACAGCATACAGGTTAAGTACAAACTGAGGTAGATGGCCAGCCCTCACAATCTGGTTGCCATCCCCTAGCAGAGCGCCTCGCACATACATTTTCCTTTTACATTGTCATATGCAACACACAGCAATCATTTAATTGTCAGATGCTTGCTTCAGCTTGTTGAAGCAGCGCCAAAGCTTCAGCATGTAGTGCAGAGCTGACTCCCTGAAGATGACCCGACGCCGTCACAAAGAAAGGCCCCCGATGCCGCGGTAAGGGAAGCTTCAGAGAACGCCCATCACAATCAGCGTCAATTTTAGCATAGCTGAGCAAAGGGAACGCCCACAGCAAGGAACTGATCTTTTCACTTTCAGAGATTCGTATTGCAATCCGTGCGTGTACAGAGCTGCAAGAGACCACCTCCTGTAAGCAACCTACAACCTGAATCCTCAACCTGACAGGCGGGCTTGCCTTGGCGTGCTTGCTTAAAAGGCACCAAGCAAATGAGCCGCAAGAGTAACTCAACACTAATTATTAATACAAGCAAGTCACCGTCTCCTCATACAGAACAGAGGGCCAAATTATGGGTATAGCACATAACAGACCCCGTGAACAGCATAGAAATTGGAAGAACCTACAGCACCATAACGATTTTCTGCATCTCGGCCACCGGAATTCCATCCTAGATACCTGCAGAGCAGCCAATTTCATCAGTCAAAGTTAAAGTTATGTATCTCAATACATTCAGAGAAAAAACGTGGATGTTATGTATCTCAACTTTTTGTACGACTCAAACAGTAAACGTGTACTTCACTGGTACTGTGGAAATCATGCCAAATGCTCTGAAACTGGACCGTCTCAGTGGTCAGCATCAGCGGACAAAACCAACATTAGAAACAGAGAACCGCTACAGGAGAACGGTTCATTTTTTATCACCACACCTTCAACTCTTATTCTTAGCATATTCTCAAGTTTTTGGCTACATCTGTTATTCTGTTCTCAGTGAAGGCAAAAATTAAAATAAAATAAGACCAGCGGTCCGAATAACTCCATTACAGGGAAATACTGGACATCTGGCTTACCGAATCATTTGAAATATTCCTTGTTATCATGGGCACACAAGGGGCTCATGGGGCAACAAACCCAAACCATCTAGTTTATAGCTCATAGACATACATTTCAGAAATGTACGAGCTAGCTAGTAGCTCACAAATAAAATGTAATTTAACTCATGTAGTAGAAGCCTCAACCAAGGGATTGTGCATTGTCTTATTAATAGACACAGTTCCCTCGGCCCAAAATAGATGCATTATTCTTTCTTCACAACAACAAAAGCAATGCTTTGACCACTAGTTTACTGATAATATTAATATGTTAGTAAAAAATTGCAATTTGTGACAAAAGCAGTGTTTACAGTGAATCTGATAGTCATGCCATTTCGATCATATGTTTATAAAGTTTTAAACAGCTAAAGTGACCAAAAGTGCAGAAAATAGACTGCCGGCACGAAAGTGCTAATTTGAGCTCGAGCTCACATGCACTGGATATCTCAGCCATTCCGTGGCGTCAAGATTCGCAACGCACTTCGTATATTCATATGTACTCCTAATTGTATATCTTGTCTATGTCTGTGTCAACACCCACCTACCTACCCCACGTGATGCCACTGTCGCCGTCGCGCTCGAACCGGCTCAGACGGGGCGGCTGTGTTCTGAGCCACGGCTCGGGCTTCATACCTTAACGGCCACCCTCCCCATCTTATTACTGTCTCACCAACACCCATCTCTGGATCCTTCCTGCTCCTCCTCTCTCCTTATCCCGTCCAACCTCGCAAGAAACCAGATCGGCGGCCATGTCCTCTCAGCTTCTTCCTCGCACCACCATGGGGAGCCGCTTCCGCTCATCCCTTGTCCGCATTGCGGTGGCAATGACGTCTCGCGGTCGGAGTCCGGTTCAACAAGTGCGTAAACAAATATGTACGATTTCTCTTCCGATCCTAGATTTACTTTCTTTTCCACCATCACCGCAGGCTTGACTATGTGGCTGTCAGGCCCGCCAACTGTACCAGTTCATTGGATGAGCCACAGTACCGTCAGCTATTGCCGGGAGGAGCTATGACCGTCGATCTGTGATCTGGCGGCCGCGAGGAGAACTTACCGCTTCGCCGTTAATGTGTGACCACAGCCGTCGATCCTCATCTGGACGGCCAGAGTTGTCGCGTTCTACTTTTTAAAAGTTACCGCGCTGTCTTTTACCTGTCAAGCGTCGCTTTCTACTTTACCTGAATTCTGCTTTATAAACCACCCTCCGGCTTGTGGAGAGGGGATCGGGATTATTCTGGGCTTGGCCCTTGTAGCCGCCGTGTTCCGGCTGGCGAAAACCCTAGCTCTCTTGCTTCGGATCTGAGTGAATCCATCAACAAATTCCCCACCAAATTGCTTGTTTTCTTCGATCGCTTGCAATTTTAGAGACAGCCACTACTAGGGCCTGTCAGTGGCTTCATGAGATCCAACGACACTTACCTGCCGGAGCTAAGTCGCCATGGCCTCTCCTCTCCCAGGGGTACGGATTGCAGCAGCCGCTCTCCGTGCATCCAGCCTCGTCTCTCCAGCACAGATCTCGCCGGGGGCAATGCTTTCCCTGGCGGAACACAGATCGACCACCAAGCCGCACATGTACATCCCCAACCACAGGTTCAGCAGTCACCCACTCACCGTGGTTCTTCGCCGTGCTGCTCGTCTGACGCCCACCGCATTTTGGTGCTCCTGGCCGCACCAACCTGCTGCTTGTCATAGCGTTGTTGGTTCTGATTTTCGGGCAACACAACAATTAGGCTTTCTTCCTAGTTAAAAAGATCCAGGTGGCAGCGTGCAAGATGTACTACGAACCTATGTAATCCCAATTAGATTTTGGTACTAAGCGCTCAGCCCTTTTAGCCGTGATGGTTCTTATTTCTGCCTGTACTCTCGTGTTAGCATGGTTTTCAGTAATAAAATACTACTGCTGCCAGTCATGAGTACTGTTCCTTCCGTTTAATTACCAACCTTACTATGCGATGATGGGTGTCACTGTGAGGAACTGTACTTTTCGGCAAGTGATCATCCAGTACCTTCAGTCATCATTTCAACTCACCTGCTTCACCACATCTAATTAGATTTGTAATCAGGAGTAAGATCTACTGTTTTAGAGACTTGTATTATTATTTTAAAAGTTTTCTCTCGCATTACCACCATTTTTAGTGCCAGAGATTCCTGCAACAGTTACAATCAAGCCTTTCCGCATTTGTATAGCTGGATGTGCACTAGCGAGATCGTCTAATGCATTTACAACTAGAAAGATCTGATCAAACAATTATTGGTCAACCAAGCATTTTCTCACCAGAACTTGCTAAACCATTTTTCTGCTACCTTTGTTTGCTAGGCATCCATTTCTCTGCAACATTTTGTTATCCATGATGGCTATATGCTTGACTGTGCACTAAGTATTTTTGCCAAAATTATTGGAATATTCAGTTGTCCTACGACTGACGGAAACCTGTTTCCACATCCATGATTGCTCAGTCTTACTGTTCCTTTCTTCCCAGGGAGGTGTCTGACGAAGGAAGCTGCGAGGGGGACACGGCGGCCGATGAAGTATGACATTACATCATCCCAAATGGTACGTAGCTGTGCACTTAGATGTTTACTGGACCAGCCGATCCTCAATCCGTAGCACCTAACAACTGTTGCCCAATTATCTTTCCTACTTGCAGTTCATTATTCCAGTGCCACGCCCAGAGGGCTGGATGGTGCGAATCTTTGACAATTGACATGGTGACAAAAATAACAAATGTTTTTGACCCACTGTACACGAAAATTTCTAATAGTCATCCGACCAAGGAACGAGATCAGGGCACAGACTGGGAGTTGCACAATGCATTGTTTTCATGTTTGAACGAATTCTATGCTGGATGGCCGACGAAGCAAGGAAAATTGGGGCGTCAAGCACAATCCAACCACTGATGCCATCTTCATACTGTAAGACCCCGCATCCCAGCCTCCATGTGTTTTCGGCAATATCTCACACACTATGTCCTGTGCCACATTTCCAGAGCCGAGACAGGGACATGCATGATCCACATCGCTTGTCACTTCGATGGAGAAAAGCTTAAGCTTCAGCTTACAAAGGTCAACTCTTTCTACATCCTTACTTGTTGTAGTCACCTTCACATTCTTAAACTCCACAACTAGATATTTATTCGCACTTGGCACGTGGATGCACATAATTGCACAGCACAACGTCTCCAAAACAAAGAAGGACGCCCTCCATGAGTGTGCTTGAAGCTTCAGGGCAACTTCTCTGCACTTGCGCACAATGCGTGGCATCTGATTCTGTGTTCAACAACTAGGAAGGGGCCTGCAACAGCGCCATTTGCGTTAGACTGATCATCAGACACTTGCCGCTATCTGCCTTCTAATCGTTATGTGCCAGACTGACTTTTGTAAATATCAATGATAATATCATGAACGACAACTATTTCTGCTTCGACTTACTATTTTTCTTCATCCTTTCTTTTTATGAAGCCATGTTGAGCTCATCCATGAACGTGCGATCTATGGCGCCTATCAAGCTCCCACTTCCTATTTCATTCTTTTTCAGTCCTTGTGCGTGGTTACCTTTGTTTTCATGTTACATTTGATCATTTTCGGAAATGGAAACCAGAGGCTGCAACCATGTTACCTACTCCCTCCGCTCCTAAATATAAGTCTTTTTAGAGATTTCAACAAATGACTACATACGAAGCAAAATGAGTGAATCTACACTCTAAAATATGTCTACATACATCCGTATGTTGTAGTCTATTTGAAATGTCTAAAAAGACTTATATTTAGGAACGGAGGGAGTATATGTTTTGTATCGGCTCCCCAATTATTCCTCCACACCGCTATGTTGTCTATCGCTTTCCCATTCATTGTTCTGCAATTACAGCATTGCTATCTGAAACCCAGAGCCCTCCCGACCCCCCTGCCCCCGGGGCATCCAATACATCAAGCATTTCTGGAACGCAGCACATTTTGTTTCTGGAATACATGCCACAGGTTCAACACAGGCAGAGAGAACACATATTCTTTGTTTTCACACATAAGCCACAAATGTAAATTAGAAGTGACTGCTTACACGCTGGGCAAAATAGAACTGGGATTTCATGCACTTCCTTGCCACAACAGCTGGGATGGAAGCTAACATTCTCCCAATTTGATTGCCTACTAGTCCGTACCTCGGTTGACAACAAGGTATGAACACAAAATACATGCCACTAGTCCTCGACACTTTTTTGCACTTAACCAAGTGGGTATTGGGAGCACTCCCGAGCTAAGTAACAACTCCACCAAAATGCGGAAGACCTAATTACTACCTCATTGTCTTCGTTACAGTACTCATAGTCAATCAACACAACTGATCACCACCTTCAGAGTTCAGAACAACACTTCCTCGATCATGAAGCTTGGTAGCTCACCCTTGTTACCTTTCGTCGAGGTCACTTTGTAAGCAATCTGCTTCTCAGATAAGCCAACTCGTTTTGCAATCACTTGTGCTACAATTGTTTTTTTGCAATACAGGAGTACATACTATGCTTATCGTTTCCCAACTCAAAATTCACCTCTTCCAGTCGTCGTTCAAGGTACAGACCATTGTATTCCCTGTAATAGTGGTCAAGCATGACCCATCTGTCCTCCCTGCATCACATGTTGTTTTTACTTGTTATCAGATGCTCCATAATTATGAAACCAACACAGAAACATGTCATCAATTTTTATGAAAGGATGAGGAATCTACTCACACTTCACAGGGCTCATTCATGATGTAGTTGTAGTTTCTGCAAAGACCTCCATTGCTTTCCTTACATCCGCACAGATTACGCAAAGACCTCTTCACAAATGACACATTTTTCATCGATCCAAAAATACTACCTACTATGCTATACACCTTAGCAAGGTTGACATTATTCTACCACAACTGTTTTATCAGGTCCCTGTTGTACACATCAATGTGCTTTTGGGACGGCCAGTGGATAGTCTCACCGAAATTTAGCGAAAGTGAGTGGTTAGTCCGTAACAGGCTAATAGCCTTATCAACGCTGGGCATTCACACCGAAGGGACCTTGTGTTCTCCACACCAGCTTTCCCCCTGTAAACATAAAGATTGTGTTCAGAAATCGTATGCTTGACATAATCTTCGTCTAATTCTACGAGCATACACATTAATATCAAACATAGATTTCCTCACCGAACATCGGCAGACAATTTCCTGCATGCACTTCACCCTCTCCACATTTAACTAGCTTTTCCCATATCTTATACCAAATCCTTTCCTCCCAAGAATACAAGTTGTACAAATCATATGCTTCTCCAAGCGAGTCAAAGGTACCAGTACCCAGCACTTGAATGATTACATTATCTGTCGTCGGCTTTTCCGTGGACACCCCCACTGCCTTCTCGAACGTGCTTACACGGGTAGTGCAAGGTGCCTGTTGGGGCCAGCAGCACCAATCCGCAACCTGATAACTGATCACACATGGTTGCGTCAATCATTCTAATCCAGCAGTCAAAAAATTTGCATCCAAAACTACAGTAACTGATACATAAAACGATGGATTACTAGCTTGAAAATTGTAAACAATCAATGCATGGCCATAGTCATCCTGAAAGTTCAGTACTTCAAATTCTTCAGAGTAGTAGCAGTAAGCAGTTATGCTTTCACTCTAAATCCAAAGGACACCATGCATTGATATGGGGCTCATAGATCAAACTAATAGTACAAACTAACCAGCAACCAGAGCAATTCGTATCAAACAATCATTTTCCACCAGTAAACAAACCACCTCTGAATTTAGTACTAATACTGCTAAAAATGTATACTCAATTCCCCTCGCCTCTTATTCCAATCAGGAGCCTGGGGATTCATTTTCCCCGTGGACAGCTCAGACGTGGGAGGCGAGCTGTACTTTCTCACCACTGCCGCCTGCACCACGCTGCATATTCGTCCTTTGCCGCTCATAGCCGCCGTCGGCGCACCACTACAGATTCGTCCTTGGCCACTCAACGTCGCCGCTCCTGACGCCGGGCAGACCCGCTCGTCCCCGCTCAAAACTATTCCCTCGTGCAGCACCACCTCAACCACCGTTCGCCTTGTCCCAAATGCCGGCGAACCTTCCGGCACCAGGCTCTTCCCGACCTCCTAAAAAATAGTGGGTCTGTGCCATCCAAAGCAGAGAAAACTAAGCAGTCTGTCGCACAAACTTCAAATCGTGCTGTACGCTGGAAGAAATCGGATCAAAACGGCATACCTGTGGACTGGCTGCATTAGGAACTCCATGGCGCGTCGGGTCGCCTGTTCTTCTTCTCGCTCCCTCTCCCCTCTGCGGCGCTGGGGCAGAGGAGCCAGGGTTTGCATTCAAGACGAATCTGGCGTCCTGTGACGGAAAGTAAACTTTCTGGGCCACGGATCACATAGATTCTAGCGGTTCTGACCCACGGCTCAGTCCGTCACAGGTTGACGGGCGCCCATAACTTGGCCCACCTCACAGCTCTGACGCATACGTATTATCTTACCCCACGCATTTTCCCACAATCCAACAGGCATCGTATAAAAAATTAGTCTACATCCCAACGCCTGCACGGACGCACCTGATATCGCGAGCATATGAGCTCGAGCGCAATTACTCCGTGTCCCTGCCGGCAAAGCATTGATACATATAGCTTGGACCAGACAAATCATGTTAGTGGATCATGGCAGATTACATATGCAAATTAGATAGACACTGAGAGATATGCTGAGAATAATATTTAAGCAAGCTGCCTTGCACTAGAACAATCATCCATAAAACTGCAATAAATTGAGCAAAAGGATAAATAGAAATACAAAAAATTAATGAAAGCATGCTCTTCAAGTATTCTGACAATCATCAGTTCACTAGGTACAATAATGACCCAAAATAAGCAGCAATGTGAAATGATATAGTTATCCCGTTTATATGAAGGAAGCATGAAGCAAATGGTCATGCATAGTTACCAAATACTCACGTAGAGGTAACACAGTATAAATGGCATTAGGATGTGATAGATCCATAACCACGAAAAACTAATCAAAGGCATGTAGCAACTAGTAGTAGAAGTAAAACAAACAAAAAATACATCCATGATGAACACAAAAGAGGACATATTGATTACCACTTAACATATTCGCAAAGAGGGGAAGGGTAATGAGTTTTGAGTCATCTGGGAGCTAGAGGGAGCAAAACCTGCATTATCAGAAGGAACTGGGGGAGTACTAAGGAGGAGGTAAACTGAAAGCATGGCAGTTCGATTGAACAGGAAGGCAACCGGAAGTATTCACATCCAGTAGAGAGGATAGAACATTAGCAAATAAAAGAGAAATCAGGTGGTTAAAGGCATAAGGAAGAGAAGCAGGGCCTGGAGAAAACGTCAAAGATGCAGTCTGCCATCAATGCAAGGAGGTGACCGGGTGAACATGTAAGCAAAGAGTTGTGGATGATAATAAACAGATGAAGACAGTTTGCTAGCTCTGACTTGAACAACAAAAATTACAGAAGTGAAACTAAACAATACACCAATTGCAGGCCATCGCCTGGCTGCAGAGAACATACAAAATTATATACCACTAACAGATTATTTTTTCTAACAAATCATAATAATTACATACTACAGAAAATAATCGCTATATGTTGAAGAGGTCATCAAGCAGCAAAAGGAACAAGTGATATGACACTACTTAAACTTGTTAACTCAACAGGAAAGGATGAACCATACATGCCATGAACTAATTATCAAAAATTAACTTGGTTTTGTTACAACGAATATCTGAAGACATGCTTTACCTGCAGCGTAGACACTTCTGAATGGATGATAATGAGAAAGGGGGTAGGTTCCAGAAAGCTTCTTGAACTTCATTGACTCAAGATGGACCGTAAAGACGACGTGATCTGTCCACACGAATACCACATTATTTTCCTCCTCGAGCCCTGGTATCAACATGTCAGTCTCATCAGAATTCAGAGAAATTAGCTTGTCCAGTTCAATGGTTCTTCCAAGCCCCCATGAAGCGACACCATCACAATCAGTCTTCATCTTCCACAACTGGATGCTGCAGTCTGTCTGGATGAGTAAACCAAGGCCACCACCCTCTGCCCGCATAATCAAGAACATGTACTGGCCCTCTTCAAGGATATGCACCGGCACCCGTATCACAGCTAGGCTTTGCTTCTCCAAATCGAACTCGAGAATTCCATCCATATTCCCAGCAAGCTTCCAGTAAAGGGAATCCCCAACCAGCACAGCAGGCTTGTCAGTAGAAACCAAGGTGGGAGCATCACTCATTAGAACATCAGACGGAAGCTGTGTTGAGACAAGATCACCCCATGTGCCAGTCTCTGACGAGTAAACGCAGGCAAGCGCCCGCCTGTGTTGCTCGTCGTCGTTGTCTGCCACTGTCAACACCACCTGGAAGTGCTGGGCATCGTCTCCGGCGGCACGAGCACGAAGCACCGCCCCGTTGATCGTTGTCTTCTCTGCATGTGCCGCAACCCCCGGGGGCACGACAAGGCGGTGCTGTTCGCCGGTGACGGGGTCCCACACCAGGATCTGGTTCTTAGGTTTGTTGAAGACGAGCACCAGGCCATGGCGGCATCCGAGGGACATGAACTGGTCGCCGTCGCCGCGCTGCAAGGAGAAACGACCGGGGGAGACACAATCCGGGGCGTCGAGAGTGGGTACGAAGGGCAGGGCGTCATTTCTGCGGAAGAAACCGAGGAGGGGAGGGCCGCGGCGGTGGTGGATGCGGAAGCGGCGGGAGAATCCTTGGTCGGAGACGAGGAGGCGCCAGCGCTTGCAGACGGCGGAGGCGCGGGGCAGGGAGGAGGGCTGCGGGGGCAGGCGGACGAGGATCTCGCCGAGCAGGTCGTCGTCGCCCAGTGGCTCCATCGCCGGCGAGCGGGGTTGGGGGTGGTGGCGGCGGCGGCGGCTTCGCCTCGCTGCTCTTGCCGTCGTGCGGGCTGTGCGGGATGTGTGGTAGGTGGAGTCGAAGCAGCAGCAGCCCAAAATGAAATGTGGAAATGGATCGGCCCAAAGTTAGACTCAAGAAATCCGTTTGTATTTTTTTTTTCTCCCACGAGGGTGTGTATGATATGATTCATATCTCTCATATCTACGCTATCTAAATCTACATCCATACTATTATTAAAAGAGCAAACATAAATTCTCTTATAGCCACACCCAAAAATATACACATGATTACTAGGGACGTCTGATCAATCCAATTAAATCACATCCGACGGTATCTGCCACACAAACTAATGCCCCAGATTAAATGTTATGCCGGCAGACCACCTTACGCACTCTCTTCGTCCTTAATTAGCGGGGATTACTATCCCATAATTTTCTCTCTAGCCTCGTGATACATTGACGATCCTCTTGTGTTGTCCGGACGTGAGTGTGGATTCTGGCTGTTGCCCGTCGCACCTTCTTTGTTGTCCCATGGGCACGAGCGTGGATCGCCGCTGGTCCTCTCCTTCCCCATGGGCGCGGGCATGGATTGTCGTCGTCGCCATCCGCTCCTCTTCTATTACCCCATGGACGAGAATCACTTTCACAATCACGAAGATCAAGGACTTGATCTCTGGTACTTTATCTCTGGATTAATAAATTCTTGATCTGTAGGCAGGCGTTGTTGTCGTGGTGGTTGTTGTGTCTTGGGTTAGAGTACCGGGAGCAACTCCTCCATGTTCGGGCGCTGGCACGCTCTCTAGCCGGTGCATGCATCCATCTTCAGCAGCTCCTCCTTTTTCTTCCCGGCGTGCTCTTGAAGTCCGTCGGGCCCCAGATTATCAAGATGTGAATTGCTCGATCCAAAGATGGATCCGAGGAGGAGCTAAATAGCCGAGATTTGATGACTGGACGTCTAATGATCCGCCTTGCAGAAGGAACCTATGGAGGAGCAGCTCGTGATCCACCACTACGTTCGGCAAGATAGCCGGCGATGATCTTCGCAGGCCCTAGGCACCGGCCTTCCACGCTAAAGATCTAATCGCTGCCATTGTTGACCAGTGCCCCCTGTTTCTGGAATAGTAACTGTTAGAAATCTCACTTCCAAGATTAATCTATATATACCCGTACTTCTACCGCTGAGTCCCCGTGCAATTCAAATAAGCATATATGCCATGTTTTTGACAACACCACGCATTGAACATTGAATATGGTCAACAGCATCAAAACCTAGCATTGGCTAATCTTCTATTTGCACGGACAACTTCTCGCTGAAAATGCTGGGCCCGCCAACATGTTCAGTGTCCCTATCCAGGTGGTTGCAAACGACGCGGGCTGCGCTAAGTATGGGACGGAGGCCTGTGTTGTGTCCTTTGCAATGGTGGCTGAAAGGTGCACTAGTACAGCGATGTGCTATACAAACGGTTTTTAACCTCTTTCCGCGATGGCATTTGAAATCGTCATCAAGTGAGTGTGGGCGATAGGGGTCCTACCCACATGACCCAAAAATCATCGGGGATATGCCCTCCTGGCACACACGCTTGGCAAAATGAGGCCGTGTGCGAAGGGCGAGCGCTCAAATACGGTTATACGTACAGTAGTGCTAAAAATATAATTATACAGGCAAAATCATTTCCGATTATAAGTACATCCCACACAGTCAATCTCCGCTAAACCTTTCCGTTCATATATAGATCCCATACAGTCGCTCCAAGAAAAACATTTGGACATCGCATTGCAGAATTGAACCAAGCAATTAATTAAACACCACAAGAAATGAACCAAACGTTAACTGAGCACCACATTGCACAATATAACATACTCCTAATAGAAGATCAGACAGTTAACCAAACCAAGCATGCTTGACAACTTGGAAATATAGCAATTGTATTTGTTTCTCGTGTATTTTATAAAGAAAAATTCAATTTATTTCTCAAATGGAAGAATATACGAAATTGCACCCTGAATAATTGAACATCACATTTGCAGAATTGAACCAAACAGTTAACTTAACACGACAACTAATTAACCAAACAGTTAATAAGTGAGCACCACATTGCATGACATATAGAACATATACACTAGAGCAACAGGTTGCATGGTAAAAGTAGATAGCACAATTCACTAGAATTTATTAAGGAAAGGCAGTAGCTAGCAAACTGAACATGGGTCCTTATAGTGAGCTAATAAGACAAGCTACTCCTCATTCTCGGAGATATCGATGATGATTAGCTCCTTGGACATGGAAGAGGGTGAGGCCTCCGCATCGTGGGTGCCCACGAACTATCGTTTAAAGCAGCCAACCGCATCGCGTCGTCGGTGCACGAGGCGTCGACGGTGGCCTCAACGGCGGGGTGCTCCTCCAAGATCTGGGGGTCGGCACGAATGGCATCCATTGTGACCACATCCGCACGTGCGGCCGCGATTTGCTTCTCCGCTGCCAAATGCTCCTTGAGATCCTAGCTATACTGCATGCACCATGGCTTAGGGTGGCGCTTATTTGGTGGAGGGGTCAGTGATTTGGGTGGAAGGTGTCGCGCCAGCGGTCAGGGCATGTGGGATGTGGAAGGAGGAGGAGGATGGGGGTCGGGTGTGGATTACCTACCTGGATAGACGAGGCCGAGTAGCGTGAAGGAGGGTCGCCGGCGAGGAGGCGGCGCTGCAAGCAAGGAGTGAATGTTTCAACTTGGAAAGGAAGGCGGAAACAGGGGAAATGTGGCTTTTGGTAAGAGGGAGGGCGGGGAGGTAGATATATCCACGGAAGCCGAAAATTTGGAATCGGTTCAGCGAAAAAACTGGCGCGCAAAGTGTCATCAGACACGGTCCCTTATTCAGAACTGTGTATGATATGTGAACATCACAAACGATTCAGATAGCTTAACCTGTGTGTGATGAGTTTGAACGTCAGAAATTTTGGTTCAAATTTCCCTGGTTACAGTGGTCATCCACGTCATTGCATAATTTGGGTACACAAAGGAGACTACAGCACACCCACACTTCTTAATCGAGCAAGTTCAGCAATTAAACAGAGCTAACTGACCTAAACATTACTCTAACACTACAAAAAAAGACTCATCCGTGACATTTTGGGCTGAACGATTTTTTTTCTATCATGCTTATAACACTTCTATGACGATAATTGTGACAAAACCCGGTATCATCATAGATGCGGTGGGCTCCTACTTCTATGACAAAAAATCATGACAGAAAATGGGTCTTTCATCCTGGGCGCGCCGGAGACGCAGTTGCATGACATTCTTTGGGCCGTCCATGACGTAAAAAAAATGGTAGAAGCGAGGGTGAGCAAAATATCAGAGAGTTCTCGGTTACGGTGGGTGGGGGGCCGAGCGATGCACGGAGGTTTGCGCGTTTCTCTCGTACACGTATGCGCGTGTGTGCGATGCGTTGCTCTCTAACTGAACCCGAGCGAGGCGTTGGGCTCTAACTAAACCCGAGCGATTGCACTAGCTACGTTACTGAACCCCGATCGGTCCCTTGCTGTTAACTATACCCGAGTGATTCCTTCGCTACTGCTGCTAATTGAAGCCGATCGATGCTGCCTCTTGATGAACAATGAGCG
>NW_025228059.1:45111-59830 GCF_018294505.1 Triticum aestivum
CCGGTTGGGGGTGGATGAACAGGACCCCGTGGAGGGCTGGATGAACAGGACCCCGTGGAGGGCTGGTTGAACCGTATCCAGTGGAGGGCTGGATGAACAGTAGCCCGTGGAGGGGTGGTTGAACAGGACCCCGTGGAGAGGGCTGGTTGAACAGTAGCCGGTGGAGGAGCGGTGGAGGCTGGACGAACAGGAGCCCGTGGATGAACAGTCGCAGGTGGAGGCTGGAGGAGGCCGACGGTGGATGAACAGTAGCCCGTGGAGGCAGTCCATGGTGGAGATGAACAGTATCCCGTGGAATCCCGTTTTGCGGTACGCCACAACCCTCCCGATGAACAGAACCCCCGTTTCAACCGTAGCGCTCCAACACAAGTACGTTTCCTCCGTGTTCCGGTATGCCACACCCCTCCCGATCAATAGGACCCCATTTTTCGACCGTAGGAGGTCCAAGAGAAGTCCGTTTCCTCCGTTTTGCGGTATGCCAGACCCCTCCCGATGAACAGGATCCCGTTTCGACCGTAGGCGGTCGAACACAAGGCCGTTTTCTCCGTTCTGTGGTACGCCAGGCCTCCTTTCGATCGGCTGTTCTGTCCAAGCCGGTTGGCTCCCAAAGAACACGAGGACGCAGTTTCTCCATTCCGACCCAGCCATGTACACGGGCCCTGGCCGTACGAATGCGCGAGTAGGCGTTCGAGACCCCACCCGTATGTATGTACGTGGCCGTATTTACTTTCTTGCACCCTGGTTGTACGTACGTGTACATGGTACGTGCGCGCCTCTACTACAACACGTGCGCGCCTATACTACGACACGTGCCCTTTCTTACACGGCCACGGTTCATCGCTGCAGCCTGCATATAGACCGATCGTGTGTACGTACATGTTCGCGACCAGAATGACAATGCTACGTACGCTTCGACCAGGTGGGTCCCGCCTTTCAGGTACTTCCTTGCGTGCGAAGAAGTAGCTGGTGGGTCCCAGCAGTCAGGGGGGAACATTTTTTTTCACGAAATACGGTGGCCCGTCCGGTGGGTCCCTGCTGTCAGGTGGAGGAATCATTATTTTGCGCGTAATAAGGAGGCACTTCCTTGTTGTGGCCGTGGACCCAGCTGTCAGCCTCTCCACGTACAGTACTCTTTCGATGGAAGTCGTTCCTTGACCACATTGACCACGCCACGCCGAGAGCACCAAGGCGGTGGACGACGGCGAGGCCTTGGAAGGGGACGACGCGGAGCCGGGGAAGACGCGACAGTGGATGCCCACGCAGAGAGGAGTATGAGGGTTCACTGGTCCGGCTTCGGTATGAGGCTGCCGTCGCCGCAGAATAACAGGGGGTGTGGGTGAGTAGAGGGATGGCCTGGCCAGCGGTGGGAGTAGTAGGGGGCGGTGAGGCCTCCGCGGCAGCACAGTCGGCCACAGGAGGCAGGAGCAGGCGGCACGACTGATGCTAGTTTGGGCGGCTCGAGCAAGAAGACCAGAGGTTGAAGAAGCACTACTGCCGTTGGATGGACATCGTACGGTCACTGGAGCTAGAATCGTTCATATTGACTAAGTTGACAAAGCCCTCCGTCCGCATCAACTTAGTAGGCCCACAAGTCAGCCTCCCATATGGTGGGTCCCAGCTAGTAGGGGGTATTTATTGTTTTGTGTGTAATAAGGAGGCACTTCCTTTCGTGCGAAGATATAGTTGGTGGGTTCGAGCTGTCAGCGGGGGCAACGTTTTTTTTCGCGAAATACCAAGGCCCTTCCGGTGGGTTCTAGCTGTCAGGTGGAGGAATCATTATTTTGCGCGTAATAAGAAGGCATTTCCTTGTGTGCGGCCGTGGACCCAGCTGTCAGCCTCTCCACGTACAGTCCACTTCCGATGGATGTCGTTCGTTGACCACGTTGACCACGCCGCGCCGAGAGCACCAGGGCGGTGGACGACGGCAAGGCCTACGAAGGGAATGACACGAAGCCAGGGAAGACACGACAGTGGCTGTCCACGCGGTGGGGAGTACGAGGGTTGATTGGTTCGGCTGCCGTCGCTGAAAAATAACAGGAGGTGTGGGTGAGTAGAGGGATAGCCAGGCCAAGGATGCGAGTATGGTGGGGCCGTGAGGCCTGCCCAACAGCACAGCCGGCCATGGGAGGTGGGAGCAGGCGGTTCCGCCGGCGCTGGTTTGGGCGGCTGGAGCAAGAAGATCAGAGATTGGAGAAGCACGATTGTCGTTAAATTTCTAGCCAGATGCAAATTAATTTAAAAACTAAACATACCTTAATTTAAATCCAATGAAATTTTACCCACACAGAAACAATGAAATTTAAAATATTAATATCCGAAAGAAAAAAGTATTTTGGAACTAACTGCCTGTTTGCTGTATTTTTTCATTTTACAACCCATTTATTATTACTTATAGCCCATTTCTTATTAGTTATAGCCCATTTTATGGGCAAGCCCGAATGCATCCCTCCTCGTATTGAAAGATTTCCGGCCCAGTAGGGCATAGAAAAGCAAGTAGGCCTACGTTGGTTATTCTGCAAAAAAACAAAATAGCCGGGCTAGCCATTTTCAGAAAGGAAAAAAACAAACTGGACTGGTCATGTGGTAAAAATGTGAAATAAAAGTCTGGGCTAGACGGGCCACAGCTCCCGCACAACCCAGTTGATACCCTTCTCCGTCCTGAAAAAACAAATTTACTGCGCGCGCTGCTGGGTCCCTACTTTCATCCTCACCATGTACAGTCATCTCCTTATTCCTCTCGGTTATTGACCATGTTGACAACGCCGGAGGGCGGCGCCGCGGTGAGCGAACCAAGGCGGAGGACAACGGTGAGGCCTTATACGGGAACAAACAGGAGTCGGGGGAAATGCGCAGAGTTTTAGGCTGCGATGTGGCCATGATGCATGCGCAGCAGCACAGCCAGCCATGGGAGGCGGGAGCAGCCGGTCCCGCCGATGCTGGTTTGGCTTTGGCGGCTGGAGGAAGAAGAGACTGAAGAAACACGACAGACGTTGAATGTCAATCCAACGGTCAAGGTTGGCACAATCGTTTGTTAACTAAGCTGACACCAAGTAGCATACTCTTTTATATATAGGAAGAAAAGAAAAAATGGGCTCGTTCGCCTGATAACATTCCCGAAACTGCGACCGTTCGATCTTGCGTCGCAATTAAAACTGCGAGGAAAATGCGCTTGTCTGCCGTCCTCCTCCCAGGGAATGTTCGCCACATAAGTGACTAGGACCCTTGGTTTTCAACCGAGAGGTCTTGGGTTCGAGTCCCAGGAACACTCAATTTTGTCCTCCTTCCGTCCTTGCAAAAAAAGAAAGAAAATCAAAGACTTGAAAAAGGCATACAAACAAGCTAGTGTACCAGTAAAGTGACATTGCTGAGTTTTAGAAAAAAGAGAGACGTGCTCCTGTAGCTGGTTCAAATCCAAACCTAGACTATGACTATATATGGTGCTATGCTACTCCGCAAGTAATGAAACTGACATATCCAACATTCGCTTCTCCTCTTCTCTACTTACTCTGCCTAGCATCAGAAGCTCTGGCCGTAGCAACCATGTCCGCTGGCTCCTCGTCCACCTGCTCTTCAGTAGGCAACAACCAGATATGCGCCAAGTCGCCACCCATACCATCGCCTCTGGGTCTCATCACACCCCCGCCGGCACACGCACCGTAGCCGGTTGCTCATCGCAACCCGCTGCCGTTGGTGTGGTGCCACTGCTGCAAATCACGTAGAGTCATCCGTCGCGTCTCAATCACAATCCTCAACCCTGGCCGAGTCTTCTACAAATGCCCGAATCATGGGGTAATAATATGTTTAAGTGTTGTTCTGCTGCTTTCAGTTGCTGATTTTTTAATAGTTTGGTTGATGATCTTCCAATTTGATTCATGCAGAAAAGGGAAGATTCGTGTGATTTGTATTTATGGGAAGTTGCTGATGTGGGGGAATTTAACTATGCTGATTATTTGGTCAGCCGAGGAATCCCAATACCAGCAGGTTGGGGTGTTGGACAAGTAACTGAAGGAACGACAGAAGAGGAAGATTCAGAGTAGAAGGTTCATAGCCACTGAATACATCACGAGTGCTACATACACTACAAATAAAGAGACAATCATCCTACAGAGCACATCGATTTTTCCCATTATCTTCACAAGCTCTTTCATCTCCTCATTGCGGTCAAGGCCATTCAGCAGCTGTTGCTTGGCCATGATCAGAAGAACTGCATCTTTAATTCATATTTTTACAGGTTTTATACAATTACAACATACACATACACTGAAACTATATGAAAAAGGAATGTCTCATCATCATCATCAAAGTGGTACAACATGGTCTCATCATATCAACATAGTCTCAACACAAATGATGTCGATCTCATCATCATCTCGAAATAGCGATACAAGTTAATGATCACATGTCTCTTACATTGTCACCGTAGACACATGTTTCATCATCTACCTAAACTATGACATACGAGATAAGAGCGATCACGATGATCAAAAGCGGTATTATGTAGTAGTTTTTGCAGTGGCGCTGGTTCTGAATCCCCTGTTGTGCTATGAATCTCAAGTAACTAGCTTCGGCTTCCGCTCTGCTATCAAACCCTTTCTGGCTTCTGCCGGAGAAGCCAGAGACTTTGGCCTAACACTCTGGCCACTGATCATACACACCCGGAACATGCCCTACATACACGGCATACCACTTCCTCGCTATCGTTGATCTATATACCTGTCAGAGATGCACACACACACACACACACATATATATATATCATGAAGCGAATTCAACGAAACAGTTATGAAATAGAAGCAACATATATTGTAAACATAGTTAACAAATTTCATCGTACCGAAAGTAATTAACTAGAGCGCGGCACCATACATCTAATAGTTTCATCATACCGAGAGATTCGAAGTCATACAGAAAGTAACAAGTAACTAAACAGACACATTGTTTTTAAGCAGTGCACTCTTCCCGTCTATCCATGTCCGGAAGGGTGGAGCCAAGCTTAGTGAAAGGCGTCATGTCCTGACGTTGTAGGGCAATGCGGGTTCGGACGTCAGCTCGCGATATTGGGCCGCCGTAGAACATCCCATTCTCTTCGAGGACATCTTTCATGATGATGGACGCAATTTCCTGCTGGATCCGGTAGAAATCATTTCGAAGTTGATTATCCTGCACAGCTCCAAAGGCTTCGGCCCATCGCTGGATATGGGTATCGTATGAAGATTTCATGCAAAGTGATTGCACATCCCTTCTGTAGTCCATCATTAGATGGATGACGTAGAATCCATCATTCTCACTTCTTGTTGGTTGCTGGATGCAAAAGAAGTTAGTCTTGTGGCCGAAACAAAGCCCGGCCTTATTTGTTTTCTTTGCATTGGATGTAGCCACCCCGCATGCTGAAGCCCAGCATAGCTCTGTCCAGAACATATTTTATGTGTGTGTAATCTTTCTTCTGTATATTCTTCGACGGGTCTAGATATAGAGCGCGGGAGTAACGCGGGTAAAGAATGATGAGAACAGCACGACTACACCCCCCGCTGCACAAAATACATGATCAAGTTAGCCTCCATGCGTGCAAAGTAATTATTGAAATGCACGAAAGGATGTATGTGTTATAGTGCTATCCGCGGATGACTTACCCGGGATGATAAGGTAGGAGAATCATTTCTTTGTCCTTATTGCTGACCAAGAATTCTTCGATGTACTGACTCGCGTATTGAAGGTTGGCGTCGTTGATTGACAAGAAGCCCTCATGCATGTAGTATGGGTCCGCGGCCGCAAGACCGGTGACTTGCTCTCTCCTGACGATGTAGTTCATGTGCAGCGCATACAGGCGGACGAACGTAAAATCGAGTGTCCTCATTTGAAACATCTGGAAGATGTAATCAAACCTCAGGAAGAATAGGTCCGCGGGGCATGTGTGGACGTACATCTTGCAACTGCTCGGCACATCAACCGTATAAAGTGGGTATCCTGGATCATCCGAGGCGAGGAGGCTTCTCTTTGTCGAAAGCACATGGTCATGGAGTCTCCTGAGATCCCCTGTTATGGCAGCTAGTGCATTTGCCGGTACCATAGGCTCTCCCGCGACATGGATTAATGGCGCATGTTTCATCGGTACACTGTTAACCTTGGTCGAAGGCAGCTGGCTGCTAGAACCAACATTGCCAGCTTTATTAGATTTTCTCGCCGTCGGTCTCTTCCTTTGCTTCTTCTTGGTGGGCTGAGGTGCTGGTGGGTCTGGCAGACCCTCCCTGAGAACCACCCCTAGTGTTGCCGGGCTCAGCATTGGATGACTCTGGCTAATTAGTTGAGTTTGGTGGAACCGGCATCTGGAGGCGTGTCCTGCGAGGATTGCATGAACAAAGACTTATTGCACTCCCAAGGACGTTCCGGCTCTGGTACATGCATCTCATATTCATATGATTGACTCATTGTTACTTCATTGTCAAAGCCAGTATTGAGATACTGGAGAGGGTCATCGGCCTCCTCCATGTCATGAACCATATCATCGGCCTCCTCCATGGCATCATCTGCTGGAACGGTTGGCCCTCCTTCCTCGCGTCTCTCGATCTCAGCAATCAGCACAGACGATGGTTGTACTTGTGTAGGTGGGGTTGTGGTCACACCTTCCTGAGGTCCCGTTGGTGTGCTCCCGGCCACCTCGACACGAAGAAGATTTTTCGGCCACCGGATCGGCCAATTTTTGCATTGGCCAAGCTGCGTGGGGGTCTCGTCATTCTCTCCATCGGTTTGTATCGGACGAGGGAAACCCTCTTAGCCCGCTTTCACACTCGCCACGGAGACCCTTAAAGCATTATCAGGCATCTGCCGGAATGGAACAATCGATCCTTGGGCTTCACTATAGTACCCTTCCCCACATCCACCAACCCGCCCTTCATGTGGTAAAGGAGAGGGTGCACAGAGTGGAGTCGGCCTACAAAGACATATACGTGCGGCGTCAGAGATCCAAAAGGAATGGCAACTGAAGATTAATTAATTAGTTGAGTGTATGAAGGTGCGAGCGTATTGAGGGCTTCGAGCTCAGTCAATGACGATGGCCCGACATTCAAGCCAGAGACGGAGCTAGGGCTGCTGTGAGAGCTGGGTGCAGGAGCAGGTGCTGGAGGAGGTGCGGGTGCGGTTGCCATACTAGGTACAGGTATGGGTGCGGTGTTCATTGAGTTGCTCCCGCTGAAGCTGGGCATGGGAAAATAACTTGGTGGCGCGTTTGGATTTTGTTGCACCCATGTGACCACATTTGGTATCAAGCTTGTAAAGGCAGCCACCATATCATCTCTACATGTAGCGATTATCTCAGCTTTGGTCTCAGCTTTTTCTTTCTCCATCGCCCGCGCCACCTTCTCGTCGATAGTCACTTGACTGAATTTCTTTCTGTCTTTTGGCCTCGGGTCCTCGTTATAATAGTACTTCCACGTGGCGCCATCCCCGGCGCCGTGCACACGTCCATATTGCGGCCGCTGGCCGGGCAGGTGTCCCATCATTATGTTCATGGCCAGGTTGAAAGGAGTGTCCCACTTGTACTTTGCCGATGACTGAGTCGACTGAGTCGACTGAGTCGACGAGTCGCTTTCGGCCGCAAGCTTGTGTTGCTCTCTCTGCAAAATGGACCGTGAATCATTTACGAATGTGACTAGAATGTAGTAGACTTCATTGATTAGAAGCTAATATGTAAGGTGGTAAAAGGATAATTACCAGTAATCTCATGAATTTCCTAGTCGGCCCGTCGGTAAAAAAAATATTTTTTGGTGGTCCCACGAGAATCGGGCCCTGATGAAGTCGTGCTCCTGCTGGTCGGTGAACTTAGCCAATGGGTCTGGATCCCCCTGATGTTCCCGTTCTACGTCCTCCTTAGCCCACACGGGCCTCTTTCCAGTGTAACCACGACTTCCAAGGTGGTGGTTCCCCATGTTCTTTGCCTGAAGCTTCTTGCCTCTCTCCGACCTGGCCTTGGCAGCTTCTTCATTGCAAGTCTCCTTGAACTTTTAAAAGTCCTCTATCGAAATTTTCAGATTGTCTGCAACAATCTCGTCGTAGGTTTCATGGTCTACTTCAATCGCCTTTTTCACCCTAGTTTTCCAAGAGCTCAATGCGTTGCTGAACTTCCATAGGGCTTTGTTGTTGATTTTTTTCATGGCATCATCATCCCATGGGTCGACATCGTCATTCCAACCGGGGAACAGGAATATTGCGTGCAACCTAGTTAGGAGCAGCTTCTTCAAATGTTCATTCTTCCGTATTTTTGTGGTGTTGATGTTAGCGGTATCCCGTAGGATGCATGCTAGTTGGTTGCCGTAACACGCTGCCACATCCCGCGGCTCTATTGGCTCAAACTCGCTAGGGTGCACCACCGTGATCACCAGTCTTCCGGTGCCGAGCTCATTTCGGTGGTGTGTCCTCTTTTCCTTCTTTCCCGCACTAGCTTGGGAGGTCCCACCTTCCGTGCTGTAGTTAGCAACTTCATC
The DNA here is from genome assembly GCF_018294505.1 of Triticum aestivum. NCBI lineage: Eukaryota > Viridiplantae > Streptophyta > Magnoliopsida > Poales > Poaceae > Triticum > Triticum aestivum. The sequence goes on from NW_025228059.1 coordinate 53,589, forward strand.
AGCGCCAGTCTCAGTGCCGGTGTCGTTGGTGGCATCAGTGTCGGTGCCAGCGCCTCCACCGTCGTCCTCCGTCAAGACAAGGGGGTCGTGACACCCAACTTGTTGTCTCTCCTGATCTGCCAGAAAGTCGAGGTAGGCGTGTGCTCGACCTAATTGGGACTGAGAACCTCCGGCCTCGTCGGTGTCGGTCATGCTTCCTAGGGTTCAATGTCGTAGTCGTTTAATTATCGAGCTTTATATAATAAAGTGAATAATGAAAAAAGTGACCTTTGTTTTGCCGGAAATGTCGTTTCATTCCTGTCGCGACAAATCTCGAGCACTCAATATGTCCAACTTTCTAGCACAAGTCATGCCGAAATTCACGGAAAATTTCGGCATGACCTTTGCGAGAAAGTGCACATATAGAGGGCCTAAAATTTGCCGGAATGGAAATGAATCAACATTTCCGGCAAAGCATAGGTCACTCGCAATCGGTTTCCCTGCAAATGACAATAAGCACTATGTGCTGAAGTAGCTGACTTGTGCACTTTTCTAACAGCAAGTATTTCAACACTCTAACAACCATTTTAACAGCCACATTATGAGCACTCTAACAAGCTGGTGACAAATACACAATCATGAACTTACAAAGGTGTTGTTCTGGAGTTAGATACAAAATACTCGACTTCTATATATTGATTTAAAGCTGAAACAAACATCACAGACTTTGTTGCTGCTGACATATACCAATCATGAACATTGCTGCCCAACTGATGCAAAAAAGATCAACTACCGCAGCAAAATTGCAAGCTCATTAACCAATCTAACAGCTCCACTCCCCATTGCATCATTATGAACACTTTAACAACCACATTATGAACACTCCCCCTTGCATCATTATGTGCTGACATATGACGAGGGAGGGAAGAGGTGGTGGCGCACCTCGGTGTTGGGATCGGGGTCGGGGTCGCCGGGGCAGAGGGGGGTTGAGGCCGTCCTTCTCCTCCTCGTTGATCTATGCCTAGCTCCGATCTACAGAAAGACCAAATTTGGTCAGAGAGAGAGAGAGAGAGAGAGACCAAATTTTCAAACACTGCCATTAAAAATCCTCATTTTCAAAATGGACAGCAACATAAGCTAATTTTTAAAAACTGTAATTTTCATTTTCATTTTCATTTAAAAACAAAGCAACATAAGCTAATTTTCATTTCAATATTCTGTCAAAGCTCATTTTGATTCTCTATCAAAGCTCATTTTCATCTAACTACTACTGCCTTCAAAATACTACTCTGCTCATGTCAAAGCTCATTTTCAAAATACTACTGCTCATGTCAAAAGCTCATTTTCATTGTCATTTTCATTCTCTATCTACTCTTTGCTCATGTCAAAGCTCATTTTCATTTTCTATCTACTGCTCATGTCAAAGAACAAGAGGAGGGGAGGGAAGGGGTGGCTCACTGCGCGTCGGGGTCGGGGTCGCAAGCGCGGGGCTAAGGGGGTCGTCGTCAGGGTTGCCGGGGCAGAGGGGGTACGGTTGTGGGTGTCCTTCTCCTCCTCGTCGATCTGCGCCTACGTAACTTTGATCTACAGAGAGACCAGTCAAAGAGAGAGATAGAGAGAGAGGGGGGAGGGAGGGAGAAGAGGGAGGGATGGCGCACCTCGGTGTTGGGGACGGCCGGGGTCGGGGTCATCGGAGGCAGAGTGGGTAGGGCGTCGTTCTCGGGGGAGGGGCCGGGCCGGGGGTGGACCTAGGGCAGAGGCTGAGCCGGGGGGCGACGGCGGCGTGGCCGGGTGCGGGATCGGGGTCGGGTGCGACGTCGACGGCGGCGCGAGCTCAGAGAGAAAGTGGATTGAGAGGGGGAGAGAGTGAGAGGAAATAGATTGGAGCTGTCGGACCGGTGCTGTAGGCAACTTAGCTATAGCGTGTCTCGGCAAAATGCGCTATAGCTAAGTTAGCTATAGCGTGTTTTGCCAAGACACGCTATAGCTAAGAAAAATAAAAATAAAAATAAAATTCCTTTTTCTTTTTCTTTTTCATATTCCACAAACTTCCTTCCGTTTTATTTTATTTTTATTTCTCTTTTTATTTTTATTATTCTTTTTAATTTCTTTTTCTCTTTCTTTTTCATATTCCAGTAACTTCCTTCCTTTCTTTTTTTATTTTTCTTTCATTTCATTTTCCACAACTTATTAGTTCCTTTTCCTTTTTCTTTCTTCATTTTGCAAAACTTCCTTTCTTTTTCTTTTACTTTTTCTTTCATTTGCACTTTTCTTTTTCTTATCTATCTTTTGCACTTTCCTTCCTTTAATTTGGTCTGTCATTTGAGCAATACCACTGTTACCCTCCGGATAATAATTAGTACAATATATAACATCATTTGACCGCTAACGGTGGTATACAAAATAGACACACACACAAAATTTGTGGATTAGTTTGTCAGCTTGGGTGACGACGACGCTTCAGACTGATCTTCTTCCCTCTTTTGTTCGTTGTCGAATAATTGAGCCCATGGTCGTGACTTTTCCTTCTCCAGGGATTACGATCTTTCGTAGGTAATGTAGTCTTCATTCTTGTTTTGACGTATGTTTGATCGTCATCAGCATCATTTTCCCTCGTTGGATCACCGTAATGGTCGTAGTCTTCCTCGTTGGCGACTCCATCCATTCCGGTGATGCTCCTTTTGCTTCTCCTCATGACAACACGGCTGGGATTGATCGGATCAGTTATGAAGAAACATTGTGTCACGTGTTTAGCGTGTACCCATGGCTCATTTTTGGCGATGGCGTTGACGGTACCGCTATCGGAGTCGGGTATACACATGGTAGTGAAATGTCGGTACATTCTTAGCCCATCTGACACGGAACATCGTTGCGCTATGCAATCCAGAGTAGTTAGCTCCCATATCTCTTCGACCCTTCCATAATATCTTTCAATTACATTCCCGGTCATGCCTTTCATTGTCACCCTTGAGTTTTGGTCATCACTGTTTATATCTTTCTCCTCCGTGTAGAACGTGTATCCGTTGATATCGTATGTTTGATAAGTCGCGAGGTTGGTCGAGGGGCCATGTGCTAAGGCATATATGAGTGTTCCGTTCGGACAGCCCTCTTCTGGGGGATTAGCCCGAACTCGCTCTTTGAACCAACGCAAGAAAGTGGAGTTGTGCTCTCTAATAACTTCAGCGTCCATCCTGTGCAGCCCACGGTCACGGTACTTCTTTGCGATGGTCTATTTGTGCAGTGTCATGAAATCTTCTAGCACATCTAGGTGTTGTAGAACTACTAAGTTTGCCCTATCAAGGTCGTTTTGTCGGCCTAAGCGTAACACATTCACATCCCTATGACCGTTGGTGTGACCTTCGCCTTCGAGCCTTCCACAGTGCTTGTTGATGGGCAAACCAACAACGGGGTCTCCGGTGCCTAATAGATAACTCTCACAGAAAGAGATGCACTCTTTGGTCAGATATCCCTGGGCTATGCTTCCATCTGGACGGGACATGTTACGAACGAATCCTTTGATGACCCCATTCATCCTCTCGAACGACATCATGTTGTGCAGGAATGTCGGCCCTAGGTCGATGATGTCCTCCACGATGTGGACACATAGATGCACCATGACATCAAAGAACGCGGGCGGGAAGTACATCTCTAGCTCATTCAGTATGACAACGATCTCTTCCTGTAGCCTATGGAGTTGCTTTACACTTATCGACTTTCGAGAGATGGCATAAAAAAAGTGGCATAGGTCAGTAAGCATCTCACGCACATGTGTGTCCATAATCCCTCTAAGTGCAACTGGGAGTAACTGCGTCATCATCACATGACAGTCATGAGACTTCATCCCACTGAACCTTTTTTTCTTAGTTTCAGATATCTGCTTATCTTCCAACAGTATCCGGAACTAACTTTGATTCTGGCAAGGCACTTGAACAATTGATCGACCTCCTTCGGATCTAAGGTGAAGCAAGAGGGGGGGGGCAATATTGTTCTTCCTTCGTGTTTACTTTTTTCCCCTATCTTCCATCTCCGTCTCGGTCTCGGTCTCCTCTGACGACCTTTTACCTGGCATTTGGAGATCTTTCCTGATATTAAAAAAATTCTAAATCTTTTCTTGCCTTCGGCCCATCCTTGGTCCTCTCCGGCATGTTCATCAATGTTCGAAGCAAACTCTCAAGGATATTTTTTGTGATATGCATTTGATCAAGGCTATGAGGCGTGTTGAGTATGGGCCAGGATTCCAAGTCCCAGAAAACAGATCTCGTCTTCCATACCTTCAGCAGGGGCTCCGGCGCCTTTTTCTTCGTCTTTCCCGACGAGGGGCACTCTTCCCAGTTCTTCAATAACTCATATATTTATGCACCGCTACGATTACGTGGAGGACCTCGATGCTCAGCCTTACCATTGAATAGATCTCCACGCTTTCTCCACGGGTCATCCTTCTCGAGCCATCTTCGATGCCCCATGTACACGATTTTCGAAGACCCGCCATCTTTCGGTAGCCGCAGAGAAGTTGTATCATCCATGCACCTCGTGAATCCGCAACATCCGTGGCACACCTGGCCGGAGAGATAGTCGTAACCGAGATAGTCCTGCACCGTCGTGATCAGCGCGGCTCTCATGTAGAAATACTCTCCTTTGCTTGCATCCCATGTCTTGGCCGGCGTTGTCCATAAGGTCTGTAGCTCCTCTTTCAGTAACCCGAGATACAGATTTATATCATTTCCCGGTTGTCTCGCCCCTTGAATAAGCATAGCCATGTGTATGTATTTTCCCTTCATGCACAACCAGGGGGGAGGTTGTACATCCATACAAACATAGGCCATATGCTATGATTGGTGTTCTGGTTGCCAAACGGATTCATGCCATCACTACTAGCGCCAAGCACGATGTTCCTTGGATCATTTGCGAAAAAAAATCAAATTCAGCATTTAATGCTCTCCACTTGCTAGCATCTGCGAGGTGTCTCAACTTCAGATCATCTCCATCATCTGGCTTGACCCTCTCCACGTGCCAGCGCATAAGCTTTGCTTCCTTAGGATCTACGAAATACCGTTGTAGACGCGGAGTGATCGGCAAGTACCATACAACTTTCTGTGGAGCTTTCTTTCCGGCCTTTTTATATCGTGAAGCATTGCACTTTGGACAGATGGTTTTTTCCGCGTGCTCGTTCCGATATATGATGCAATCACTTATGCATGTGTGATATCTAATGTGTGGCAGATCAAGAGGGCACACGATTTTCTTTGCCTCCTCGACACTAGCAGGACACAGGCTTCCCGCGGGAAGAACATTCTTTAGATACTTCAGAAGCTCATCCAGGCTTGCATTTGTCCATTTGTTTTTTGCCTTCGTCTTTAGAAGTTCTAGTGTGAAACTCAAGCGGGTCACCTCGGGATTGCAACCATCATACAAAGGAGTCATCGAGTCTACCTCCAGTTGTGCCAGTTTGGCCTCCTCTCTAGAAGCAGCTATGTCGCTAGTCGTCTTCTTGCGAAGCAGGTCTCGAACATGCGGGTCCTGCATGGCTGAACTTAGTAGCAACGAAGACGGTGGCGTGTCAGCGTCTTCTCCGCCTTGAACTGCCTCTTCGCAATCGACATTTCCAAGGCCATCTTCCTCTTCGGGCACATAATCGGTCATCTCTTCGTCTGGAGGCCCCATGTCGTTATTTCCTGTCCCGTCGACGTCCTCATCATCATCATCTTCACTTATCCACCGAGTCTTTTTTCATACATGTCGTCCACAGCGAATTGCCAGTATGTTTCCACCATCCTTCCATTGACCTTCATGATCACCTGCGCGCGGAGAAAATATTATAACCACGTATATATGCATGCCTGGATCAAATTCATACAAAAATTCAGCATGACCTTCCCTAAACATAGGACATATTGAGTTTGCCCGAAATTCGCCGAAACGGAATTGAATCGACATTTCGGCAAAACATAGGCAACTCATGTCACTCGCATGCCACACACAATTCGGTATATTCATATCACACATAGTTTCGGTCCTAATCGCACACACACATATTTCCATTCTTGCACAACTCTTTTTTTGCTCACCTATTTGTCGAGAGGGATATCGAGCACCTTCTTATAATTAGCTAGTAGCTCTAGATAGTGAGGTACCTACATATATATAGCTCCAACTAGCTAGGGAGAGAGAGAGCTATGAGAGGGAGGAGGGAGGGCATTAATGGAGGGGGTGGTGGAGGGGCAAAGAAGAGAAGAGGAGGAGGGGCAAAAGAAAGAAAGAGGATG
>NW_025228059.1:60258-79425 GCF_018294505.1 Triticum aestivum
AGGGGAGGAGGGGCAAAAGAAAGAAAGAGGAAGGAGGGAGGGCATTAATGGAGGGGATGATGGAGGGACAAAGAAGAGGGGAAGCATTGAAGAACAAGCAAGTGCAAGAGGGAGGGGGAGAGAAAGAAAGGGGGAGGAAGAAGAGGGGGAAATGGTGGCAGATATTTTGGCTGGCGACCATAGCAGTAGCGCGGGCCCCAAAAGCACGCTACTGCTATGAGTGCCAGCCAAAATATCTACTGGTAAGTAAAAATAGCTATAGCGCTTGTTCAAAACCCACGCTACTGGTAAAAGTATACACATAGAAGAAATAGCAGTAGCGTGTCTGGGTGAACAGGCGCTACAGATATTCTCTTAACAGTAGCGCTGGTTAGACTACAAACACTGCTAATATTTTTTGGTCGGGTGGTGTGGTGTGGCAATCTTACCAGTAGCGTGCCCTCTAGAAAGCAACACTGCTGCTAAGTTGTACCAGTAGCGCGCTTTATAACACACGCTACTCGTAATTATCAGTAGCGTGAGATCCAAAACACACGCTACTAGTAAACTTCTATGTATAAGCCTTTTTCTAGTAGTGATTGTGTGTGTGTGGCGAGGATGGGGGGTGCGGCCACTCGGCGGCGCCATTAATATAGACCAGTGGGAGCGAGGCGGGCGGCGGTCCAAGGCTGTCTCACTTCCCGGTGAGAATGACTGCTTAATCTCTAGTATGAATGAAATCTATGTTTAATTACTGAAGTTTAGTTGCAAAACATAGATAGTGCTATTGATTTTTAGCTACATATTTTGACAAATCGCAGTGTCTCATGGCTTAGCGCCGAAGTCTGGCTTTAATTTACATACCGTAATCTGAACCGTTTGCGTTGAAGAGATGCACAGATCCTGCGTTGAACAGCTTGTATGCTTCTCGGTGAGCCTACGCACCGGACTGCGCTCACACGCCTCCCGTTCAGTGAAGCAGATGTCCACATGACACCTCCTATAGCCATTAAAACCAAGACACGTGGCGTCACGTGAATGGTTAACATAATGCACACGGTTTGAATTATACAAACATTTGAGATATGAAAGTGGCAGCTATTTTTCCAAAATGCCTTCGTTGGCTGTCATTATTCGGGTGCGCCTTCTCTTAAAATGGACATGAAAAATACCACAGCATGTCGGGTGCTCGTCCATGATAACATGCCAAGTTTTATGAATTTCAGATGAGTTTTAGATTTACTACAATTTAAAAACAAAGTATATAACATTTTGCCGGCAATCAACGGTGCCCTGATGTTTGAAATTCATTCCCATTTCTTGCATGCACCCAAGGACACAGATTTAATTTTTCAACCAATTTATATGCACTGGAGCATGTGCATGTAGTTCAAATTTGAATTATGCACTTAAATGCATTGAAAACTCAGTTAATGCATAAAAATGTCCAAACGAACCCCGAAAAATCACAAAAATTGACACAACGCTCATGTTGTTCTATGTTGACACGAGAAAAAAATTGAAAGCAATAAGAGGCAATGGATATCGTTGTAACATCCCAAAATTTTAAATTTTGGAATGTTATATTAAATAAATAGTTTTGATTGATAATTTAATTGATTGTGTGAAATTGAGTGAAATTTGAAACTTTTTGAAAGTTAAATGAGAGGGAATAAAAGGACTTTCCCAAACTTTCATTTTTCATTTATGATCTCCATGAACTCAAATTCTTTTCAAATACAAAACCCTAGAGAGAAGATGAAACGACTTCTTCCATTTAAATAAATGAAAAGGGTTTTTGAAAATATTTGAATTTCATTTGGAAATATTTCAAACACAGAAACTGTATGCAACTCAATGATTTTCATGAGAGAAGACTAGCATATACGCCCGTGCGTTGCAACGGGTGAAGAAAAAATAATGTATGCTTAAATTTAGTGAGAATTGTACGTGCAAATACAACGCCTCATGTTGCTCCGCAAACAACACGCTAATTGCCGCGCCCATCCAAATGCCCACCAACACGGCATGGCGGTATTTGGACGATACCAACCAACGGCCCGAAGGTTTATCAGCCGCTTATTAATCATGAAATGTGCCTTGGCACCGATAGCAAAAATAAGACACAATCAATAGAGAGGCTACTAAATAAATAATTAACAAATTATATACTAAAGATGCAATGCACTAACTATCTACATGTGTAATTTTTAGGCTGCCTCTCTTCCATTTTTCAATGGATAAATCAGATCAACGCGTCATTCACTGCTTATCAATTTTCAAGATGTATTGTTGATACCTAAGGTAACCCATGGATGTATATATATTGGTGAAGTTAATCTCAAAAAAGCAAGGAGGGGTTACTCTTTTTTTTTCGAGAAAACTTCCAATCTATTCATCGGACTATTTCAAACTTTATTGTAATAAACAGTCAGAAAGTCACCGTGTTAAGGCCCCATAAAACCAGCACACCAGACATAAATGTATTATGTGCTAATTCGGTAAGAGGTATCTATTGATTGGATGGATGTGTGTGTTTCAACTTTATAATCTTTACCACCTAGTTTTTTGTCTGCCCCCGCTTCGTCTTGCCATAGGCATCACAGATCTGAGTGAGAATTGGCCAATTGGTGGCATTTGAAAACTGGGCGATTGGATTTAAGATTAAATATCATGTACGTATATATCTGTGTATTAATTTCCCGCAAAAATATTAATGCACTAATGCCACAAAAATATGTCACCTCTCTAATGTTTATTTTTATCTTTTAGATAGAAGTACCCGCCGCTTGTTCGTGTGTAGGGTGGCTGCCTTTGTTTTCTTTCTTCTATCTATTACAATTGAAATTCAAATCAAAATTAATTTCATGTTTCCTTCTTGATTGGTCAGAGACTTTATTAGCATAATAAGTCACCTGGCCGTGAATATATTAACCCACCACATATTTTATTATCGTACTAAACTGATTGTGAATCAATGTGAATATTTCTTCCTTAAGTCATGCCATGTCTCACACCACATATAATATGGAAAGGCTAATTAGCCTCTATTTCCTTCCCCGTTTAGCACATCACATAAAAAGAAGGTTAAAAAAGCTCTTTATATATGCAATCAATAAGGGCTACCATAATTCGCAATTTTTTTAACGTAGTTAATGCCCAAAGGGCGCTCCCATTATGGCCAGAAATCCCATTTTTAGATCCACCAAATATGCACAGCATTGCGTGCATTTTTTCTTTCATCTTAATCCTCCTGCATGACCATGGTCCGGACTGATTTCCTTCCTTATTTTCGTGTCACATGGACTCAATTCCTTTCCTTCCTCATTTGAGGATGTATAAAATGAGCAACGTCCATGTCTCATAAATTCCCTCATTTGCTTCCTTATTTCACGTGCATGTCTCATGAATTCCTTCCTCTCTATATATAAGAGAAACTTTGTTCTCCGCCTTTGCTTATTGATTTCCAAGACAGCTCCTTGATAACAAGGAAACTGGCTGGCCTATATAAATTAGGAGGGTTAGATGTAAGAGAGCGACGTGGGACTAATAACGCAAACAACTTCTTTCTGAAAAAAGTTGTTGCTGAGTCAGTTGGTTGCGCACGTTATATACCTGATGGAAGTCGTGGGTTCGACCCCCATAACAACTAATATATTTTTGCCATTGCATATTAGTTAGGCTGTGATGGGCCACAACACAAGTAGCCCGCACCTTGCCCTCGCGTGGGCCGGCTTGCGTCGCTGTGACGGGAGTGTTTTTTTTTAATAAACGTATGAGTCTTTTCTAACACACAAAAAAATAGTACCACCTCGGGTACAAAAAAATCTTGCACGGTGAACGGATGAAAATTTAAGAGAAACGAACCTTGCTTTATTAGTAGGTATAGATAAAATGACTTCTGCAAAACATATGAAATATGAGTTGGGAGTTTCGGAGAATCAAATTGAAAATCCCTGTTGAAATTATTTTCAATTTGGAGTTATTTGGGGTTTGTTCAAATTATTTTTCTCCAAAAATTAAATACATGTAAATTAGGGTAAAATGATTCCCTACATTAGAAAATTGGAGAGAAATAAATTTGAAATCATTTTGGTATTTTAAAATAATTTTATTTGGTTTTTAAATAACCAGTAGCACTCTTTGCTTTATTTAAATTTTTGTGGATTTTATTTGATGTTAGAAAAATGTTCAAGTTGTAGAAAATCTTTTTGTGAAAATTTTGTTATATTATATGACTAATAATGCAAACAACTTCTTTCTGGAAAAAGTTGTTGCTGAGTCAGTTGGTTGCGCACGTTATATACCTGATGGAAGTCGTGGGTTCGACCCCCATAACAACTAATATATTTTTGCCATTGCATATTAGTTAGGATGTGATGGGCCACAACACAAGTAGCCCGCACCTTGCCCTCGCGTGGGCCGGCTTGCGTCGCTGTGACGGGAGTGTTTTTTTTTTCAATAAACGTATGAGTCTTTTCTAACACACAAAAAATAGTACCACCTCGGGTACAAAAAAATCTTGCATGGTGAACGGATGAAAATTTAAGAGAAACGGACCTTGCTTTATTAGTAGGTATAGATAAAATGACTTCTGCAAAACATATGAAATATGAGTTGGGAGTTTTGGAGAATCAAATTGAAAATCCCTGTTGAAATTATTTTCAATTTGGAGTTATTTGGGTTTTGTTCAAATTATTTTTCTCCAAAAATTAAATACATGTAAATTAGGGTAAAATGATTCCCTACATTAGAAAATTGGAGAGAAATAAATTTGAAATCATTTTGGTATTTTAAAATAATTTTATTTGGTTTTTAAATACCCAGTAGCACTCTTTGCTTTATTTAAATTTTTGTGGATTTTATTTGATGTTAGAAAAATGTTCAAGTTGTAGAAAATCTTTTTCTGAAAATTTTGTTATATTATATGGCTATAGTATATTTTTATATTATCGTTTTTTTAGTATTATCTGAAAACAAAATTTATTAAAAAAAAGGAAACTCTTCGGACCGACTGGGCCGAAGCCCAGCCGACCCAGTGCGCGTCGCCCCCGACCGCCAGCAAGAGTCCGTCCTTGCCCCTCCGCCATGCCTCCCCTCCTATAAATCCGCTGCCCCGGACCCCCCTCTCTCCCGTCTCCTCGCCGCATCGCGCTGCCTTTCGCGCCGCATCTGCTACCGCTCGCCGCCGCCTCTGCAGCTGCTGTCGATCCGCGCCGCCGCCGCTCGACGCCGCCCCGCAGCCGCCGTCGCCCCGCCTCGCCGCAGGCACGCGGTCGCCGCCGGAGCCCCGCCATCGCCGGAAGCCGCTAATGCCGCCACCAACCGAACCGGTATAAACCACCCCGGTCCGGTTTATTTCTTTGGTTTTTTCTGGTTTTTCTTTTTAGTCCGGTTTATTTATTTTAGTTAGTTTATCTAGCGGACGTTCGTCCGTTAGACTTCGCTACCGAATAGTTTTTGTTCCTTAGCGTTCCGTAGCAAACACTCGTTCAATATAATATTTCTTTTTTACTTTAGTTTTCTGCCAGGGACCTATCCGTACTTTTATTTTTATAGTTTAGCCCCTTATCTTCAAAACCTCACAACGTTTTGCTCGCTTATCCGAATCGAACGAAACCAACACCCACTTCTTCGTTCTGATCTCCTCTATCCAGTAAAGCAACTTAAACATATTTTTGAAAGTTAAATTTGGATTTCAAACATATTTGAATTCAAACTTCTTTTGTTCATAACTCGAGTTTTATAACTCCGATTTAATTGATTTTTTTTTGCCAATTGAAGCTCTTGACCTAAACTTTCCGATAAGACCAAATTCACCCAATTTTGATACTGTTAGAAATTGTTTTCTGTTGCAAGAGTTAATTGCTTGTTTTCGAAGTTTTCCGAGATCTTTTCTTTGATTCTTTTGCATGATTGCTTATGTGTGGTTACTATTGCTTGCTTACGATAGATTGACCGGAGTGTGACCAGTAGAACTATCAGGAGTTATGAGTGCGAATCATCTTTATCAATAGTACAAGGCAAGTTCACACTTTGATCAAACTTTTCCTACCCAGTTTTTATGCATTAGTTTCAACCCTCAATCATTGCATGAGTAGGACTTGTTAACATGTGGGTATTGGGAAGTAGTTGATGAGGTAGGAAACTATTGTCTTACTTTCAAACCCAGGGAATTACTACGTTATGCTTATACTGCTATGCTATGCTCGTAGACATGGATTGGTTTGTGAGATTCATGAAAGATGTGAGAGTTATTTATATCTAAGGGTTAACTTAAGGTGGCTACTTTAATACACATCTGGGTGGATTGGTTGGGGCACCCTGGAGCACCAAGTGGTTTGCCCGGGCACCTGGAGAACCTAGTGCTTGCCCAATGGGATCCCGGAGTACCCATGTGATCACCCTATTGAATGCCACCCAGGCTCAAAGGGATCATAAGATTATTCATGCTAGAAACTTCCGTGTGCAGCCACAAGCCATTATGGGCTCTGGCATAGTTGAGTAAGTTCTGGGAAACCTTTCCATGATGGGGTAGCAGATGTAGGCGATTGTAGGTGTACCGGCCTATCTATCGGTTAAGGGGACCTCTTCGGAAAGACTGTGTCTCGGTCATCCGTTTCTCAAACACCATGCAGTGCGAGAAATTTAACGGAGGAGATCGAGTCTTGTGGGGAAAAGTGCGCAAACCTCTGCAGAGTGTACAAACTAATCATGGTTAGCCGTGTCCCCGGTTATGGACATCTTGAGTATCTGGTACTTGAATTATTGATTTGATCTCATCACATTACTTAATGAATTTGTTGGGTTATAATTATTACTTTGGGGTTGAGTTGGAGGAACCTTCTCAATATTTCAACCAACTTTGTAGTTAAATAAAATATATTCCTTGGTTGTAGGGAAAAACTAGCTTTATGCAAAATTAAACCTAGAGCCTCCACCAGCCAAATATGCATGTAGTGATAGTCATTATTCAGCATTGCTCTACAGTGTGAAATTGCCAGTACATTCAATGTACTGACCTACATGGCTGCAACGTCTCATGTTGCAGGAATCTTACGACGAGTAAGTGATACGTTAGGGTTACGATTTCTACACTCAACTTTGTCGTTGGTGTTGATGGGAATCTAGAACCTTGTTGTTACTTCCGCTATTTGGATTGAGGTAATAGTATCTATGTTCCTTTATACATGTGATTTACCTCTGTTATAAATCCTCGAGTACTGTGTGTGTCATCATGCCGACCCAGGGATGACACTTAAGCATAGAGACTTGACCGTCTGAGGTCGGGTCGCTACAAGATGGTATCAGAGCACATGTTGACTGTAGGACGTCACTCTAGAAACTGGCAAACCCATAGGAAATATCTTCTCTAAAACTTCATTTTCAAAAGATCTTTTACCTCTCTTCTTTGCTGAGTTTTTTTTCAAATATTCCCTTTTAGTTAGACTATACCCCTATCCCCTTTAGACCACACGAAGATTCGACCGATGAGACCACTTCAAGGAGTACAAGATATCGGACAACTAAGACCACTTCGGAATGAAGAGGATTTTACCATGCATTCTAATAATGGAAACTATAACGGTTGAAGACTCCGAAGACTAGGAGAATTTGGAGGCTTTGAAGAATTTCAAGATTGGTATGACCGAGGAAGGTTACCCTTATGGGATTTGTTGGACTACTGAAGCTGTCAATACCCGAGATCAAGGTGTATCAAAGAAAGATCGGAACATGGAGCGTTAAAACTCAAAGTTTTTATCAATAAAACCTCAAGGCAGGAGATATCGACTATGCAATGATAGCTCATGGTGGAGACATGGGCATAAACATGGATATTCATGATATTATCGCCCGCTTATGCTATTGTCACCATGCGGAGTTAAGCATGCAGTTCTTCGGAAGGAATGGATGACAAAAGGGCTAATGGAGCACCTATCAGCAGAAGATGAAGTTTTAACCTTAGCTGGTATATCACCAGGATCTGGAGTATTATATCAAGAAGTTTAGGGTGGACCTTTAGGAAGCCGTATTTGACAAGGAAGCATTTCGTGAAGCACTCAGGACCTAGAAGCTGAAAGTAGCCAAGCTGGAGGAGCACAACCTCGAGATACCGGAGATTCGTCTGGAACTGAAGGACAGTAGGACCATGTTTCATGCCAAGGATGTTGAGACCCAGAAGTTTGGAACGCAACTCCAGTAATATTAAAGGACATCACGAGAGACTTCGCGTCAACAGAGATGATCTGGCAAAAGAACTTGAGAAGGACAAGCACGATCGGAAGAAGCCATTGGAGACATGAACAAGACTTGAAGAGTTTGGCGACGTTGAAGATTTATTGACCTTTAGAAGACCAAACCCCTGTTATATACCTACGTTAGATCCGACGTTTGTGAGCTATCATTTGTTTGAGGTTTTTCCAACAGCCACAAATAAAATCTGTCTTTTTTAAAACTTTTGTTTGCATTGTGTGTATCCCTCTCTATCTCTCTTATCTTACCCCAAAACCCATGGACCCAATAGAGGATGAATGGAGATGAACTCACCTTTCTGGGACCGATCAGTCAATTAGGGACGGACCGATGGATTCAGAACATGGAAGGTCACATGAAGAATAACACTATAGCCAGAAAGGATATGACCCAGCATGCTCTTCAGTGCTTTGAAAGAGGTGCTGCTACTTGGTGGAGGATGTACCAAACCATCAATGGATGGCAAGGAGTAACCACTTGGAAAGAATTTAAGTTGACTCTGCTAAAGTCTCGGTTTGTGTCCCAGAAAATTAAGCCTTATGGAAAGGATATGAAGAAACTTCGTGCATGCAAGCTCTGTGGAGAAATAGGACACAACCATAAAGAACACAATGATGGATGCTCTCATTGTGAAGAACATCACCCAGAGGAAGAATGCCCAACTAGGCAGATTACTTGTTTTTTATCTGAAGGAACTACCCACTACCCTGCTCAGTGTCACATTTACCCCATGGTACAAAGAACCATCCAGCAGAAGAAAGAAGTAATAAAAGGAGCCCTCATGGAAACTTTAGAAGAACCTGTGATGAAGGAAGATAGTGGAGGACACACCCGAAGGAGACCCAATTAAACCCTGCACCAAGTCATCCTATTCCTGTGGAGAAGAAGGACACATCTCCCAAAATTGTCTGAATGTGGATCTAGTAGAATTCCCGACAGAGGAAGTAGAGTATGACCCACAGGAAATAGAAGCACTGATTGGAACGGAAAAGTCCAGGAAGAGAAGTAGATTGGATTCCAGGAAGGACCTGAGTCATATCACCTGTTTCAGGTGCAAGGAGTCAGGGCACTACTTCAACAGTTGCCCAAAAAGGAAGCCGAGGACCCAAGGAGGCTATGTAGTCACAAGGAAACCACGAGATTCGTCAGAAGTGGTATGTTTCTGCTGTAATGAAGCAGGGCACTTTGCCAGGGATTGTCCCAATGAGGATATTCGTGTTAAATAGTGGAGTCTGTGAGAAATATAGTAGTAATGGAAACATTTCTTTTATATTGAGGTGTTGAGTTGATGCATGTAAAGGAAATGCAGGAGAATCTAATAATTTGAGAACCAATAAAGTTAGCATCGTTGGTACTGATTTGGATTTTTATGAGTTGTTACTCTATGAAGAAAGATTTTGACCATTTTCGAGGATATGAGAAATATGGTCTATGGATGAATTTGTGCATGTCAAGGGTGGTAGTACCCTGTGAGGACACTTGACCCGTGGAAAGGATAATGATATTCCACAGAGTGGACTTCGGACAAAATAAGTATGAGTTTTGTCTCGATATGTGGGATACCCCAAGAATATGAAGGGATGAAGTACTATTGGATATAAAGGAGGCAGAATATTGGCAATAAGGAGCAATTGTAATTCCATGATGAGTCTGAGTAGTCACGTCTTAGTTTGGTGCCAATAGAAGGAAGGGAGATAGTACAATTGGATGGGTTTAAGAATGCTAGGAAGCTGGATGTTGGAATAATGATCAGTTGCCCCCGATGATGATTTCAAGGTTTGCAAGTGATGAGATGGGCCATAACCCACAGGCCCAGGACCTGCCAAGAAGCAAGCACACTCTTGCTGAAGGAAAAACCCTGGAAGAAGTTACGATTTTATCGACAGACAATCTTATAGGAGTTACACAAAACCTGAGAGTTGTGAAGGAACGGTAGATGTTTGTTTGGCTTGCAGAATCCATGGATTTATCCGAACTTGGTTCGTCGACGAGAGAAATTCTGCAATGCTTGAGAGGATGACCTAGTGTTAGAATGTGAGATTCGCTAAACCATATACAAGGTAATGATTTGTGTGCGGGATGGATTGATCACCATACCGACTTACTCTTATTATTCGCTTTGCTATATGGGATGGTAAATCTGAGTGACTTACCCATAGTAGAGAGACGACGATTTTAAGCCTGATTGAACCTTAGAATGGTATGACAATTTTCCCTTGTACATGGCAGCTGTTGCCAATCGTAGGTCATACGGTGAGAATGAAGCCCGGACCCCTTTTCCTGTAGGAGAAACCATAAATTGTTGACCTCCATGAGATATCAATAGTTGTTTAGTATTGGCGCCAGACCCGTCAGCTAAGAAGACCCAGTCCCAAATAAAAAGACAGAAGAATTGAGGAAAAGGTTATGCCGCTACCGGAAGAGCCCAAAAAAAAATTTATCCTGAAAATCTGAGAAGACCGACACCGTCAAGAATAAAGATGAAGTATATGAGTTTTGATGGAACCATAACCATGCTTCTATGGGTGGTAGCACCCCAGACCCCTTTGACGATCGATGGATTTTGAGAAGACCCCCAAACCTAACCTATTTCTTTCTAGTCTCTTCAAATCTCGAGGACCAGATTCATTTTAAGGGTGGTAGGTTTGTAACATCCCAAAATTTTAAATTTTGGAATGTTATATTAAATAAATAGTTTTGATTGATTGTGTGAAATTGAGTGAAATTTGAAACTTTTTGTAAGTTAAATGAGAGGGAATAAAAGGACTTTCCCAAACTTTCATTTTTCATTTATGATCTCCATGAACTCAAATTCTCTTCAAATACAAAACCCTAGAGAGAAGATGAAATGACTTCTTCCATTTAAATAAATGAAAAGGATTTTTGAAAATATTTGAATTTCATTTAGAAATATTTCAAACTCAGCAACTTTATGCAACTCAATGATTTTCATGAGAGAACAAAAAATGACTTCTTCAAAACATATGAAATATGAGTTGGGAGTTTCGGAGAATCAAATTGAAAATCCCTTTTGAAATTATTTTCAATTTGGAGTTATTTGGGTTTTGTTCAAATTATTTTTCTCCAAAAATAAAATACATGTAAATTAGGGTAAAATTATTCCCTACATTACAAAATTGGAGAGAAATAAATTTGAAATCATTTTGGTATTTTAAAATAATTTTATTTGGTTTTTAAATAACGAGTAGCACTCTTTGCTTTATTTAAATTTTTGTGGATTTTATTTGGTGTTAGAAAAATGTTCAAGTTGTAGAAAATCTTTTTCTAAATTTTTTGATATATTATATGCCTATAGTATATTTTTATTTTACCGTTTTATTATTTTTTTACTATTGTCCGAAAACAAAATTTATTTTAAAAAAAGGAAGCCCAGCCGACCAAGCGCGCGTTGCCCCCGACCGCTAGCAGGAGTCCGCCGCCGCCGCCCTGTCGTGTCCGCCTCGGACACCGCGCCGCCCTTGCCCCTCCGCCATGCCTCCCCTCCTATAAATCCGCTGCCCCGGACACCCCCGTCCCCTCTCCTCGCCGCATCGCCATGCCTTTCGCGCCGCATCTGCCACCGCTCGCCGCCGCCTCTGCAGCCGCTGCTGATCCGCGCCGCCGCCGCTCAACGCTGCCCAGCAGCCGCCGTCGCCCCGCCTCGCCGCCGACACGCCGTCGTCGCTGGAGCCCGGTCATCGCCGGAAGCCGCTAACGCCGCCGACGACCGAGCCGGTATAAACCGCCCCGGTCCGGTTTATTTTTTTGTTTTTTTTTGTTTTTTCTTTTTAGTCCGGTTTATTTATTTTAGTTAGTTTATTTAGCAGACGTTCGTCCGTTAGACTTCGGTAGCGAACAGTTTTCATTCGTTAGCGTTCGGTGGCGAATGTTCGTTCGATAGGATTTCTCTTTTTACTTTAGTTTTCTGCCAGGGACCTATCCATACTTTTATTTTTATAGTTTAGCCCCTGATCTTCAAACCCTCACAACTTTTTCCTCGCTTATCCAAATCCAACGAAACCAACGCCCACTTCTTCGTTCTGATCTCCTCTATCCAGTAAAGCAACTTAAACATATTTTTTTTCTGTTGCAAGAGTTAATTGCTTGTTTTCGAAGTTTTCCGAGATCTTTTCTTTGATTCTTTTGCATGATTGCTTATGTGTGGTTACTATTGCTTGCTTACGATAGATTGACCGGAGTGTGACGAGTAGAACTATCAAGAGTTATGAGTGCGAATCATCTTCATCAACAGTACAAGGCAAGTTCACACTTTGATCATACTTTTCCTACCCAGTTTTTATGCATTAGTTTCAACCCTCAATCATTGCATGAGTAGGACTTGTTAACATGTGGGTATTGGGAAGTAGTTGATGAGGTAGGAAACTATTGTCTTACTTTCAAGGTGGCTACTTTAATACACATCTGGGTGGATTGGTTGGGGCACCCTGGAGCAACCAGTGGTTTGCCCGGGCACCTGGAGAACCCAGTGCTTGCCCAAGGGTATCCTGGAGTACCCGTGTGATCACCCTATGGAATGCCACCCAGGCTCAAAGGGATCATAAGATTATTCATGCTAGAAACATCCGTGTGCAGCCACAAGCCATTATGGGCTCTAGTATAGTTGAGTAAGTTGTGGGAAACCTTTCCATGATGGGCTAGCAGATGTAGGGGATTGTAGGTGTACTGGCCTATCTATCGGTTAAGGGGACCTCTTCGGAAAGACTGTGTCTCGGTCATCGATTTCTCAAACACAATGCAGTGCGAGAAATTCAACGGAGGAGATCGAGTCTTGTGGGGAAAAGTGCGCAAACCTCTGCAGAGTGTGCAAACTAATCATGGTTAGCCATGTCCCCAGTTATGGACATCTTGAGTATCTAGTACTTGAATTATTGATTTGATCTCATCACATTACTTAATGAATTTGTTGGATTATAATAATTACTTTGGTGTTGAGTTGGAGGAACCTTCTCAATATTTCAACCAACTTTGTAGTAGGGAAAAACTAGCTTTATGCTAAATTAAACCCAGAACCTCCACCAGTGAAATATGCATGTAGTGATAGTCATTATTCAGCATTGCTCTATAGTGTGAAATTGCCAGTACATTCAATGTACTGACCTACATGGCTGCAACATCTCATGTTGCAGGAATCTTACGACGAGTAAGTGATACATTAGGGTTATGATTTCTACACTCAACTTTGCCGTGGTGTTGATGGGAATCCACAACCTTGTTGTTACTTCCGCTATTTGGATTAAGGTAATAGTATTTATGTTACTTTATACATGTGATTTACAGAGTACTATGTGTGTCAAAATACCGATCCAGGGATGACACTTCAGCACAGAGACTTGACAGTCTGAGGTCGGGTCGCTACAATCGTTTCGTCCCCAAAGGTGGGATGTTCCCTATCGAAACCATCATGCTTGTTGTGAGAAGCTCTCGATTGTGAGAAGCATATACCCAAACTTGCCCCAAATGGGACAAAAATATTACCACGGCATGTTGATGTCGCTCCATGATAGCATGCCAAGTTTCATGAATTTAAGACGAGTTTTGGATTTACTTGAATTTAAAAACAAGGTATCTCAATGTTTGCGGACGAGTGCCGGTGGCAGGGTATTTGACATTCATTCCCATTTCTTGCATCGGACCTAAGCATCCACCCAAGGACAAAGATTTGATTTTGCAACCAATTTATATGCACTGGAGCATGTGCAGGTAGTTCAAATTTGAATTATGCACATAAATGCATTAAAAACTCACTTAATGCATAAAAATGTCCAAACGACCCCCGAAAAATCACAAAAAATAACACAACACTCTTGTTGTTCTATGTTGACACGAGAAAATTTTTGAAAGCAATAAGAGGCAATGGATATTGTTTCGACCCCAAAGGTGGGGCGTTCCCTACCGAAACCATCATGCTTCTTGTGAGAAGCTCTGGTTTGTGAGAAGCATATACCCAAACCTACCCCAAATGGGACAAAAAATTTACCACGGCATGTTGATGCCGCTCCATGATAGCATGCCAAGTTTCATGAATTTCACACGAGTTTTGGATTTACTAGAATTTAAAAACCAGGAATCTCAATGTTTTGCCAGCAATAAACGGTGCCCTGGTGTTTGAAATTTATTCCCATTTCTTGCATGGGACCTAAGCATGCACCCAGGGACATAGATTTGATTTTCAACCAATTTATATGCACTGGAGCATGTGCATGTAGTTCAAATTTGAATTATGCACATAAATGCATTGAAAACTCAGTTAATGCATAAAAAGTCCAAACGGACCCCGAAAAATCACAAAAGATAACACAACACTCCTGTTGTTCTATGTTCACACGAGAAAAAATTGGAAAGCAATAAGAGGCAATGGATATCGTTTCGTCCCCAAAGGTGGGGCGTTCCCTACCGAAACCATCATGCTTGTTGTGAGAAGCTCTCGTTTGTGAGAAGTATATGCCCAAACCTGCCCCAAATGGGACAAAAAATTTACCACGACATGTTGATGCCGCTCCATGATAGCATGCCAAGTTTCATGAATTTCAGACGAGTTTTGGATTTACTAGAATTTAAAAACCAGGTATATCAAAGTTTGCATCCAAGTGACGGTGGCAGGGTGTTTGACATTCATTCCCATTTCTTGCATGGGACCTAAGCATTCACCCAAGGACAAAAGATTTGATTTTTCAACCAATTTATATGCACTTGAGCATGTGCATGTAGTTCAAATTTGAATTATGCACATAAATGCATTGAAAACTCACTTAATGCATAAAAATGTCCAAACGAACCCTGAAAAATCACAGAAAATAATACAACACTCCTTTTGTTCTACGTTGACACGAGAAATTTTTTGAAAGCAATAAGAGGCAATGGATACCGTTTCGTCCCCAAAGGTGGGGCGTTCGCTACCGAAACCATCATGCTTGTTGTGAGATGCTCTGGTTTGTGAGAAGCATATACCCAAACCTGCCCCAAATGGGACAATAAATTTACCACGACATGTTGATGCCGCTCCATGATAGCATGCCAAGTTTCATGAATTTCAGATGAGTTTTGAGTGTACTAGAATTTAAAACCAGGTATCTGAATGTTTGCGGCCGAGCGACGGTGGCAGGGTGTTTGACATTCATTCCCATTTCTTGCATGGGACCTAAGCATGCACCCAAGGACAAAAGATTTGATTTTCAACCAATTTATATGCACTTGAGCATGTGCATGTAGTTCAAATTTGAATTATGCACATAAATGCATTGAAAACTCACTTAATGCATAAAATTGACCAAATGAACCCCAGAAAATCACAAAAAATAACACAACACTCATTTTGTTCTATGTTGACACAAGAAATTTTCTGAAAGCAATAAGAGGCAATGGATATCGTTTCGTCCCCAAAGGTGGGGCGTTCCCTACCAAAACCATCATGCATGTTGTGAGAAGCTCTGGTTTGTGAGAAGCATATACCCAAACCTGCCCCAAATGGGACAAAAAATTTACCACGACATGTTGATGCCACTCCATGATAGCATGCCAAGTTTCATGGATTTCAGACGAGTTTTGGATTTACTAGAATTTAAAAACCAGGTATCTCAATGTTTGCGGCCGAGTGACGGTGGCAGGGTGTTTGACATTCATTCCCATTTCTTGCATGGGACCTAAGCATTCACCCAAGGACAAAAGATTTGATTTTTCAACCAATTTATATGCACTTGAGCATGTGCATGTAGTTCAAATTTGAATTATGCACATAAATGCATTGAAAACTCACTTAATGCATAAAAATGTCCAAACGAACCCTGAATAATTCCAATTCTTTTATGATCACTGTAGATAAAAGGTCTAGCAATTCAAACACCGTCCATGGCCGCTGTGACCCCATTATGTATTCAAATCAAGAAAAAAAATCAAGTAGATCCATAACCAACCGTGTGAGATGAAGCACAAAATATCTTGGAGCACCGTCGGAGTATAGTACACATATGGATTACGCGAGAAGGTGCGACGGCTACAGTCCACAGCTCGCTCTGAATAAGGTACCGTGTCTGATGACACTTTGTGCACCAGTTTTTTCGCTGAGACGATTCCAAATTTTCGGCTTCCGCGGAAATATCTACCTCCCCGCCCCCTCCCCCTTACCAAAAGCCACATTTCCCCGGTTTCCGCCTTCCTTTCCAAGTTGAAACCTTTACTCCTTGCTTGCAGCGCCGCCTCCTCGCCGGCGACCCTCCTTCACGCTGCTCGGCCTCGCCTATCCAGGCAGGTAATCCACACCCGACCCCATGCTTCCTCTTGGGCACTGCGTTGGTTTTCCCTTGAAGAGGAAAGGGTGATGCAGTAAAGTAGCATAAGTATTTCCCTCAGTTTTTGAGAACCAAGGTATCAATCCAGTAGGAGACCACGCTCGAGTCCCACGCTCCTACACAAAAAAATAAGAACCTCGCAACCAACGCGATAAATGGGTTGTCAATCCCTTCACGGTCACTTACGAGAGTGAGATCTGATAGATATGATAAGATAATATTTTTGGTATTTTTATGATAAAGAGTAAAAGTAAAGAAAGCAAAATAAACGGCGCCAGAAATAGCTTGTTGACGAGAGATTAATATGATGGAAAATAGACCCGGGGGCCATAGGTTTCACCAGTGGCTTCTCTCATGATAGCATAAGTATTACGGTGGGTAAACAAATTACTGTCGAGCAATTGATAGAATTGAGCATAGTTATGAGAATATCTAGGTATGATCATGTATATAGGCATCACGTCCGCGACAAGTAGACCGAAATGATTCTCCATCTACTACTATTACTCCACACATCGACCGCTATCCAACATGCATCTAGAGTATTAAGTTCAAAAGAACAGAGTAATGCTTTATGCAAGATGACATGATGTAGAGGGATAAACTCATGCAATATGATATAAACCCCATCTTTTTATCCTCGATGGCAACAATACAATACGTGCCTTGCTGCCCCTATTGTCACTGGGAAAGGACACTGCAAGATTGAACCCAAAGCTAAGCACTTCTCCCATTGCAAGAAAGATCAATCTAGTAGGCCAAACCAAACTGATAATTCGAAGAGACTTGCAAAGATAACCAATAATACATAAAAGAATTCAGAGAAGATTCAAATATTGTTCATAGATAATCTTGGTCATAAACCCACAATTCATCGGTCTCGACAAACACACCGCAAAAGAAGATTACATTTTCTATTGAGATCCAAAGAGAGAGAAGAAGCCATCTAGCTAATAACTATGGACCCGATGGTCTGAGGTAAACTACTCACATATCATCGGAGAGGCTATGGTGTTGATGTAGAAGCCCTCCGTGATCAATGCCCCCTCCAGCAGGACGCCGGAAAAGGCCCCAAGATGGGATCTCACGGGTACAGAAGGTTGCGGCAGTGGAATTAGGTTTTCGTGGATGCCCCTGATGGTTTGGGGGTATGTAGGTATATATAGGAGGAAGATGTAGGTCGGTGGAGCCTCGAGGGGCCCACGAGGGTGCAGGGCGCGCCCCCTACCTCGTGGCCTCCTCGGCTGTTGCTTGACGCCCACTCCAATTCCTCTGGATCACGTTTGTTCCAAAAAATCACGTTCCCGAAGGTTTCATTCCGTTTGGACTCCGTTTGATATTCTTTTTCTGCGAAACACTGAAATAGGCAAAAAACAGCAATTTGGGCTGGGCCTCCGGTTAATAGGTTAGTCCCAAAAATAATATAAAAGTGTATAAATAAGCCCATTAAACATCCAAAACAGAATATAATATAGCATGGCACAATAAAAAATTATGGATACGTTGGAGACGTATCACCCCATCCTCCTCCTTCCACATCCCACATGCCCCGACCGCCGGCGCGAGCGCGACACCTTCCACCCAACTCACCGACCCCTCCACCAAATAAGCGCCGGTCTAAGCCATGGTGCACGCAGTATAGCCAGGACCTCAAGGAGCATTTGGCAGCGGAGAAGCAAATCCCGGCCGCACGCGCGGATGAGGTCGCGATGGCTGCCATTCGTGCCGACCTCCAGATCTTGGAAGAGCACCTCGCCATCGAGGCCACCGTTGACACCTTGCGCGCCGACGTCGCGACGTGGTTGGCTGCTCGAAACGATAGTTCGTGGTGTTTTCTCGAGGCCACCGTCAGTGCATTCAACGAAGACTACGAGGTGTTTTCTCAGCGTGCACATGCTTACCTCATCTCGAGAGCCAGCAGGTTGGTGACCGGAGCGGCTTAGGCAACTCACCAATACAACGAGGGCACCCACGATGCGGAGGCCTCGCCCTCTTCCATGTCCAAGGAGCCAATCGTCATCGATATCTCCGACAATGAGGAGTAGCTTGTCTTATTAGCTCACTATAAGGGCCCATGTTCAGTTTGCTAGCTACTGCCTTTCCTTAACAAATTCTCGTGAATTGTGCTATCTACTTTTACCATGCAATCTTCTGGTATAGTGTATATGTTCTATATGTCGTGCAATGTGGTGTTCAGTTAACTGCTTGGTTCACTTCTGCAAATGTGACGTTCAATTCTTTAGGGTGCAATATTTCCAAGTTGTTAAGCATGCTTGGTTTGGTTAACTATTTGATCTTATATTAGGAGTATGTTATATTATACAATGTGGTGCTCAGTTAACCTTTGGTTCATTTGTTGTGGTGTTTAGTTAACTGCTTGGTTCAATTCTGCAATGCGATGTTCAATTGTTGTGGCTGCATTCTGTTATTGTATACCATGTGGGGAATAAATCGAATTTGGCTGTACTAAATACATGAGAAACAAATACAATTGTTATATTTCCAATTTGTTAAGCATGCTTGGTTTGGTTAACTGTCTGATCTTCTATTAGGAGTATGTTATATTGTGCAATGTGGTGCTCAGTTAACGCTTGGTTCATTTGTTGTGGTTTTTAGTTAACTGCTTGGT
>NW_025228059.1:79654-101071 GCF_018294505.1 Triticum aestivum
TGCTTGGTTCAATTCTGCAATGCGATGTTCAATTGTTGTGGTTGCATTCTGTTATTGTATACCATGTGAGGAATAAATCGAATTTGGCTGTACTAAATACATGAGAAACAAATACAATTGCTATATTTCCAAGTTGTTAAGCATGCTTGGTTTGGTTAACTGTCTGATCTTTTATTAGGAGTATGTTATACTTTGCAATGTGGTGCTCAGTTAACGTTTGGTTCATTTGTTGTGGTGTTTAGTTAACTGCTTTGTTCAATTCTTCAATGCTATGTTCAATTGTTGTGGCTGCATTCTCTTATTGTACTAGATCATAAAGGCGCGCGTTGCCGCGCCCGCCCATCTTAGGCACATTTTAACAAAGGAAAAAAGATGTCTAAATGAAAGAAATATAGAAACATCTGGCCAATTTCAGTTATATGTACCACATGGAACCATCACAAGTTGGTTCTATCTTCAGCCAGAATATTTATATATTCACAAATTCCATGCATCTAATTAATGACAATAGAGTGTCGATACAACAGTAAGTCATAGATTGTATAGCAAGATTCCTAAATGTGATGGAAAATCAGCAAAGCTTCCCTAGGGGCAAGTGATGGTTTGTATAGCATATAAACAATTGATGCAAATTGGTAGAACTGTTATTGACATCCCAAATAAAATGATCTTCAAAGAACTTATGTGCGTTCCATGTCTAAAGGACTCACTTCTCATCCTTTTCATTATAGTAATGTTTTCGAAGGAGCTCAAAGCCTTAGGCATCGGAGAGAAAATAAAGAGCAAATCATGTTCTATGGTCAACGAAACAAAACAATGTGTGTGCATAATCCTGCAAACTTCCGCATGAGTCTTTAGAAAATAATGATTTACCTTGTTAGACCCAGCCTGCTGAACCTTATGCAGTACATGTTCTGCTATGTTGGCATTCAATTCAAAGAGGGAAAGGACCACCAAAAGAAATTAAACGCCATACAACATACATATGAGCATGTAAGAAATTGGCAGTATAGCAGAGTTATAACTTATATATTAGAAAAAAAATTCAAAGATATAGACATATAGATAGTACCCATTCTTCAGACTAACTTGAACGGATGAAAACATAGCATGTTGTGGTAATCAATTGCAGCTCACGACAGAAGAGCACGTAATACAGAAAAACCAATCTATTTAACTGGGATGTATTATTACCATATTAGCGGATCTTCTTCTTTTGTGAAACATGCTTCTCTTCCCCATGTTCCAGTATTTCTTCATCATTTAAACTGTAGATCAGAGCCTCTTTGCCAACTGAATCATAGTAAATTATCCTCTTACCAACAATGGTTTGATAATATATTTGGCCCTATTCAGCACAATAAAATCTCTATTGGGTCGTTGTTGACTTGCTGCTCATTTGTTTGATCAATGTTGTACATCTATTCCTTTGTTTAGGAAAGCAATTTCAACCAGTCATTTTCTTGCAACCTAATGAAATTGAGCAGAATCAAAATTTCAGTCACCTTTCTTGGAATGTAAAATGGGAAAACCAAAGCTAATCCATGAACACATGTAACTCGACTAAAACTGTCCAAGAGAAATTGAAAAACCACGTACTCCAGACCTCATGCAAGGATACGGATTACATCAGGTAACCTAGTAGGTGCTGTTCCTAGAATCCAGAGTTCCAGGATCTTACGGCAAAAGCCTAATGCCAATCTTATCAGGCCAGTTTAGCATCTTTTTTTAGAAGCGTATTTCCAGCAAGAAGGTTGCGTGTTATCCTAATTAGTACTCAGAAGGACAATGTTTTGATCAACAAGTGGTGGCGTTACTGGGCTGTTTTGAGCATTTGCATGAGGCTGGGTGCGGTGCCTGGGTGCCCCTATTGGAGTCGATTGGGATCACACCATGTAACACATATCAACAATGAATATCCATATATAAGGCAGTGCCAGAATACTAACAACCAATCAAAACAGTTACTAACAACTCACTGAATTATACGGCTAGTAAAAGGAGGCGAAAAGGTACTGCCATACAGGATGTTGCCGCCGAGGGAAAGGAATAGATCCTTTAGTCCATAGGCCATACTCGCGCCTTCAGTCAGCTTCCTAGCACGAAAGGAACATGAGAAATTGGACACCCTGCGCCGTGGGTAATATGAACAAGAGGAGAAGGATGAATTGTTCTTTTCTTTTCTCTGTCGATGTGGAAAGGGAACCTAGCGTGGGCTGACGTACACAGCCAATTGGGCTGCTTCTGGGCCCAATTAACTACATGACCCGCAGGTTGCTTTTGGGAGCAGCAGCCCTTTTACATTGGGTGAGGCACGGTGAAAATGACCAAGCGACCGCCAGTGGGACAATTGGAAGATCTGGGACGTCTAACAAATGATCGGACGGCCAAAAGCGTTGAATCGTTGTGGTGCTTGTAGCTAGCTCAGTTTTACTGTTTTGTAATACCATGTGAGGAATAAATCGAATTTGGCTGCACGTAATACATGAGAAACATATACAAGTGCTATATTTCCTAGTTCTTAATCATGCTTGGTTTGGATAAATGGGTTTTCCATGTGGCTTGAATTAATCTAATGAATCTGCAATGTGCTTATTTTTCATCAACATATTCTACTGATAGCATGCGAACCCTTACTTAACCTGATGACTAACTACCTTATATGTCTTGCCGGGAAACAATGGGAAGCACTGAGTTTACAAGATGGTACTAACTATTATACCTTGCCTTTTTTATTCCTTTGCCCCGTTTCCAATATAGAGAAGATATTTATGCACATCCTTGTTTTCAGGGTTCACTGATGATTACCTCTCAAAACACCTTTGTGGCCAGGAGGCGAGGAAAGTTTCCATACAACACCCACGGTTCAATAATGAAGTGTTCCTGATGAGGTCGAAGGGTGGACGGTCAATCATCCACAGGCACTGGCCTAAAGTTGCAAAGACCTTCAACATGAATGAAGGCTCAATATTCGCCTTCTGCTTCAGCAGTTTTCCAGATGAGATGCATCTCTCTATGTACCGTCTATGGTGCTAATTTCTAAAGGTTCTAGATGTTGCATGTGAAACTTGCTGCTGGTGCAGTTGTGTAATGGGGTAGCTGAGTGCTGAAGCTATATCATGTTGTACTCCGATGTATTTCAATTATGAAATCCTGCTTCCTTAATATGGAAATGGAATATATTATGTGCTTAATATAAATGTCAATTAGATTAGTAAATGGATTATTAATAATAGGGCAATTAGCCTGCTAATTGGGTTTTCCTATTGCAAACCGTTAACGAGAAAACACCGTGGGCGATGACCTTAGGCAATGCACACAGTTTCTAGAAATAAACCGTGTTGGATCAATGAACAATCACACACGACATTCTCTCGAAAACTGTTTGCGTTACGCCACCTTGCGCAAACGTTTTCCTTGGAGTGACTATGTGGGATGTATATACGAACGGAAACATTTAGCGGTGACTGTGTGGGATGTACTTACGACCAGAAATGATTTCGCCTGTATAATTGTATTTTTTTAGCACTAATGTACGTATTTCTGTATTTGAGTGCTCGCCGATCGCACACGACCTCATTTTGCCGAGCGTGTGTGCCAGGAGGGTATATCCCCAACGGTTTCTGGGTCGTGTGGGAAGTACCCCCCCTATCGCCCACACTCACTTGGCGACGGTTCCGAACGCCATCACGTAAAGGGGTTAAAAACTGTTTGTTTAGCACCAACGTGTACCGGTGACCTTGTGAAGGTGACGAGGCAACTATAACCGTAATGTCACCTCTTGCTGGAGTGGGTCAGTACCTGTCCACTAATAGTGCCAAAAGCACGTTCCTGCGTAATACTGGGTTGGTTGATAAGGCAATCTCGTCCAAACTGCCTCATGATCAAGATATGCAAGCTCAAAACAATGTTATATCTACGCTCCAGACACAGGTCCATTCCCTAACAGAGACCTGTGAAGCAAGGACAGACATTGTTCGATGTCGTCAAGATATGCATGGTTTTGAAACCAGACTATCAAACATTTACTATGTTGTTCAGGAGCCTAGGAGAGATGAAGGCGAAGGGTGCTCCATCGGACAATACAACAAGAAAACATAACAGTCAGGTCAAATGAACTGAGCTTCTGAACTTCTGGTGGTGCATTTATCTGCCAAACTATTAACTTTTATGCCAAACTTCCTTTTGTTTTATGGTTGTAATTTGTTTTGTTGTGATACAAAATTTGTTCTTAACGTGCAGCCACCGGCTGAAGAAAACAGCAAGCCATTTTTGTATAGTGTAGGATGTTCCCTATATTTGCACTGGTGGCGATCTTTGATGCCCAGTGGATGTAATCTGTGCAATTGCCTTAATAGCCTAGCATTAGTTTCAGGCTTATTTATTTCCTAGTCTTCTTTATCCCTAGTTTGCTAGTGGCCGCGACAACCATGGCCCTATACGAACCGTTGTAACCTTGACCCAGCTACAAGCCGTAGTATCCATGGGCCTGCTACGTGTTGGAAATATGCCCTAGAGGCAATAATAAATGGTTATTATTATATTTCTTTGTTCATGCTAATTGTCTATTGTTCATGCTATAACTGTGTTATCCGGAAATTGTAATACACGTGTGAATACATAGACCACAACGTGTCCCTAGTAAGCCTCTAGTTGACTAGCTCGTTGATCAACAGATAGTCATAGTTTCCTGACTATGGACATTGGATGTCATTGATAACGGGATCACATCATTAGGAGAATGATGTGATGGACAAGACCCAATCCTAAGCATAGCTCAAAGATCGTGTAGTTCGTTTGCTAGAGCTTTTCCAATGTCAAGTATCTTTTCCTTAGACCATGAGATCGTGCAACTCCCGGATACCGTAGGAGTACTTTGGGTGTGCCAAACATCACAACGTAACTGGGTGACTATAAAGGTGCACTACGGGTATCTCCGAAAGTTTCTGTTGAGTTGGCACGGATCGAGACTGGGATTTGTCACTCCGTATGACGGAGAGGTATCTCTGGGCCCACTCGGTAATGCATCATCATAATGAGCTCAATGTGACTAAGGCGTTAGTCACGGGATCATGCATTACGGTACAAGTAAAGAGACTTGCCGGTAACGAGATTGAACAAGGTATTGGGATACCGACGATCGAATCTCGGGCAAGTAACATACCGATTGACAAAGGGAATTGTATACGGGATTGATTGAATCCTCGACATCGTGGTTCATCCGATGAGATCATCGTGGAACATGTGGGAGCCAACATGGGTATCCAGATCCCGCTGTTGGTTATTGACCGGAGAGGCATCTCTGTCATGTCTGCATGTCTCCCGAACCCGTAGGGTCTACACACTTAAGGTTCGGTGACACTAGGGTTGTAGAGATATGAGTACGTGGAAACCCGAAAGTTGTTCGGAGTCCCGGATGAGATCCCGGACGTCACGAGGAGTTCCGGAATGGTCCGGAGGTGAAGAATTATATATAGGAAGTCCAGTTTCGGCCACCGGGGAAGTTTCGGGGGTTATCGGTATTGTACCGGGACCACCGGAAGGGTCCCGGGGGTCCACCGGGTGGGGCCACCTATGCCGGAGGGCCCCATGGGCTGAAGTGGGAAGGGAACCAGCCCTTAGTGGGCTGGGGCGCCCCCCATGGGCCTCCCCCCTGCGCCTAGGGTTGGAAACCCTAGGGTGGGGGGCGCCCCACCTGGCTTGGGGGGGAAGCCACCTCCCCTTCCCCCTTGGCCGCCGCCCCCCCCAAGTAGATGGGTTCCAGGCCGGCGCCCCCCCTTCCCAGGGGGCCTATATAAAGGGGGGGAGGGAGGGCAGCAATACAACAGCCTTGGGCGCCTCCCTCCTCCCCTGCTACACCTCTCCTTCTCGCAGAAGCTCGGCGAAGCCCTGCCGAGACCCCGCTGCTTCCACCACCACGCCGTCGTGCTGCTGGATCTCCATCAACCTCTCCTTCCCCCTTGCTGGATCAAGAAGGAGGAGACGTCGCTGCTCCGTACGTGTGTTGAACGCAGAGGTGCCGTCCATTCGGCACTCGGTCATCGGTGATTTGGATCACGGCGAGTACGACTCCATCAACCGCGTTCATTGGAACGCTTCCGCTCGCAATCTACAAGGGTACGTAGATGCACTCGTTTCCCCTCGTTGCTGGTATACTCCATAGATGGATCTTGGTGAGCGTAGAATTTTTTTAAAATTCTGCTACGATCCCCAACAGTGGCATCATGAGCCAGGCCTATGCGTAGTTACTATGCACGAGTAGAACACAAAGCAGTTGTGGGCGTTGATGTTGCCAATTCTTCTTGCCGCTACTAGTCTTATCTTGTTTCGGTGGTATTGTGGGATGAAGCGGCCCGGACCGACCTTACACGTACGCTTACGTGAGACTGGTTCCACCGACTGACATGCACTAGTTGCATAAGGTGGCTAGCGGGTGTCTGCCTCTCCTACTTTAGTCGGAACGGATTCGATGAAAAGGGTCCTTATGAAGGGTAAATATAAATTGGCAAATCACGTTGTGGTTTCACGTAGGTAAGAAACGTTCTTGCTAGAAACCTATACAAGCCACGTAAAAACATGCAACAACAATTAGAGGACGTCTAACTTGTTTTTGCAGCATGTGCTATGTGATGTGATATGGCCAGAAGATGTGATGAATGATATATGTGATGTATGAGATTGATCATATTCTTGTAATAGGAATCACGACTTGCATGTCGATGAGTATGACAACCGGCAGGAGCCATAGGAGTTGTCTTTATTATTTTGCATGACCTGCGTGTCATTGAATAACGCCATGTAAATTACTTTACTTTGTTGCTAAACGCGTTAGCCATAGAAGTAGAAGTAATCGTTGGCGTGACAACTTCATGAAGACACAATGATGGAGATCATGATGATGGAGATCATGATGATGGAGATCATGGTGTCATGCCGGTGACGAAGGTGCCCTGAAGATGGAGATCAAAGGAGCAAATGATATTGGCCATATCATGTCACTATTTGATTGCATGTGATGTTTATCATGTTTTGCATCTTATTTGCTTAAAACGACGGTAATAAGTAAGATGATCCCTTATAATAATTTGAAGAAAGTGTTCCCCCTAACTGTGCACCGTTGCGAAGGATCGTTGTTTTGAAGCACCACGTGATGATCGGGTGTGATAGATTCTAACGTTCGCATACAACGGGTGTTGACGAGCCTAGCATGTATAGACATGGCCTCGGAACACACGCAATACACTTAGGTTGACTTGACGAGCCTAGCATGTACATACATGGCCTCGGAACACGGAGGACCGAAAGGTCGAGCATGAGTCGTATAGAAGATACGATCAACATGGAGATGTTCACCGATCTTGACTAGTCCGTCTCACGTGATGATCGGACACGGCCTAGTTATCTCGGATCATGTTTCACTTAGATGACTAGAGGGATGTCTATCTGAGTGGGAGTTCATTGAGTAATCTGATTAAATGAACTTAATTATCATGAACTTAGTCTGAAATCTTTACACTATGTCTTCTAGATCAAATGGCCCACGTTGTCCTCAACTTCAATGCGTTCCTAGAGAAAACCAAGTTGAAAGATGATGGCAGTAACTATACGGACTGGGTCCAAAACCTGAGGATCATCCTCATAGCTGCCAAGAAAGATTATGTCTTAGAAGCACCGCTAGGTGAAGCACCAATCCCAGAGAACCAAGATGTTGAGAACGCTTGGCAGCAGCGTGCTGATGATTACTCCCTCGTTCAGTGCGGCATGCTTTACAGCTTAGAACCGGGTCTTCAAAAGCGTTTTGAGAAACATGGAGCATATGAGATGTTCGAAGAGCTGAAAATGGTTTTCCAATCTCATGCCCGGGTCGAGAGATATGAAGTCTCCGACAAGTTCTTCAGCTGTAAAATGGAGGAGAATAGTTCTGTTAGTGAGCACATACTCAGAATGTCTGGGTTGCACAACCGCTTGTCTCAGCTGGGAGTTAATCTCCCGGATGACGCGGTCATTGACAGAATCCTTCAGTCGCTTCCACCAAGCTACAAAAGCTTTGTGATGAAATTCAATATGCAGGGGATGGAAAAGACCATTCCCGAGGTATAATCAATGCTGAAATCAGCGGAGCTGGAGATCAGAAAAGAACATCAAGTGTTGATGGTGAATAAAACCACTAAGTTCAAGAAGGGCAAGGGTAAGAAGAACTTCAAGAAGGACGGCAAGGGAGTTGCCGCGCCCGGTAAGCCAGTTGCCGGGAAGAAGTCGAAGAATGGACCCAAGCCTGAGACTGAGTGCTTTTATTGCAAGGGAAGTGGTCACTGGAAGCGGAATTGCCCCAAATACTTAGCAGGACAAGAAGGCCGGCAACACCAAAGGTATATGTGATATACATGTAATTGATGTGTACCTTACCAATACTCGTAGTAGCTCCTGGGTATTTGATACCGGTGCGGTTGCTCATATTTGTAACTCAAAACAGGAGCTGTGGAATAAGCGGAGACTGGCGAAGGACGAGGTGACGATGCGCGTCGGGAATGGTTCCAAGGTCGATGTGATCGCCGTCGGCACGCTACCTCTGCATTTACCTACGGGGTTAGTTTTAAACCTCAATAATTGTTATTTAGTGCCAGCTTTGAGCATGAACATTGTATCTGGATCTTGTTTAATTCGAGATGGCTACTCATTTAAATCTGAGAATAATGGTTGTTCTATTTATTTGAGAGATATGTTTTATGGTCATGCCCCGCTGGTCAATGGTTTATTCTTGATGAATCTCGAACGTGATGTTACACATATTCATAGTGTGAATACCAAAAGATGTAAAGTTGATAACGATAGTCCCACATACTTGTGGCACTGCCGCCTTGGTCACATTGGTGTCAAGCGCATGAAGAAGCTCCATGCAGATGGACTTTTGGAGTCTCTTGATTACGAATCATTTGACACGTGCGAACCATGCCTCATGGGTAAGATGACCAAGACTCCGTTCTCCGGAACAATGGAGCGAGCAACCAACTTATTGGAAATCATACATACCGATGTGTGCGGTCCAATGAGTGTTGAGGCTCGCGGAGGATATCGTTATGTTCTCACTCTCACTGATGACTTAAGTAGATATGGGTATGTCTACCTAATGAAACACAAGTCTGAAACCTTTGAAAAGTTCAAGGAATTTCAGAGTGAGGTTCAGAATCAACGTGACAGGAAAATAAAGTTCTTACGATCAGATCATGGAGGAGAATATTTGAGTCATGAATTTGGAGCACACTTAAGGAAATGTGGAATCGTTTCACAACTCATGCCGCCTGGAACACCTCAGCGAAATGGTGTGTCCGAACGTCGTAATCGCACTCTATTGGATATGGTGCGATCTATGATGTCTCTTACCGATTTACCGCTCTCATTTTGGGGCTATGCTTTAGAGACTGCCACATTCACTTTAAATAGGGCTCCGTCGAAATCCATTGAGATGACACCGTATGAATTATGGTTTGGGAAGAAACCTAAGCTGTCGTTTCTAAAAGTTTGGGGATGCGATGCTTATGTCAAGAAACATCAACCTGAAAAGCTCGAACCCAAGTCAGAGAAATGCGTCTTCATAGGATACCCTAAGGAAACTATTATGTATACCTTCTACCTCAGATCCGAAGGCAAGATCTTCGTTGCCAAGAACGGGTCCTTTCTGGAGAAGGAATTTCTCTCGAAAGAATTGAGTGGGAGGAAAGTGGAACTTGATGAGGTGATAGTCACCCCTTCCGAACCGGAAAGTAGCGCAGCGCGGGAAAATGTTCCTGTGGTGCCTACACTGACTGGGGAGGAAGTTAATGATGATGATCATGAAGCTTCAGATCAAGTTACTACTGAACTTCGTAGGTCCACAAGGACACGTTCCGCACCAGAGTGGTATGGCAACCCTGTCCTGGAAATCATGTTGTTAGACAACGGTGAACCTTCGAACTATGAAGAAGCGATGGCGGGCCCGGATTCCGACAAATGGCTAGAAGCCATGAAATCCGAGATAGGATCCATGTATGAAAACGAAGTATGGACTTTGACTGACTTGCCCGATGATCGGCGAGCCATAGAAAACAAATGGATCTTTAAGAAGAAGACATACGCGGATGGTAATGTGACCACCTATAAGGCTCGACTTGTCGCTAAGGGTTATCGACAAGTTCAAGGGATTGACTACGATGAGACTTTCTCACCCATAGCGAAGCTGAAGTCCGTCCGAATCATGTTAGCAATTGCCGCATACTATGATTATGAGATATGGCAGATGGACGTCAAAACGGCATTCCTTAACGGCTTCCTTAAGGAAGACTTGTATATGATGCAGCCGGAAGGTTTTGTCGATCCTAAGAATGCTAAGAAAGTATGCAAGCTCCAGCGCTCAATCTATGGGCTGGTGCAAGCATCTCGGAGTTGGAACATTCGCTTGATGAGATGATCAAAGCGTTTGGGTTTACACAGACTTATGGAGAAGCCTGTGTTTACAAGAAAGTGAGTGGGAGCTCTGTAGCATTTCTCATATTATATGTGGATGACATACTATTGATGGTAAATGATATAGAATTCTTGGAAAGTATAGAGGACTATTTGAATAAGTTTTTTCAATGAAGGACCTTGGAGAAGCTGCTTATATATTAGGCATCAAGATCTATAGAGATAGATCAAGACGCCTCATTGGTCTTTCACAGAGTACATACCTTGACAAGATATTGAAGAAGTTCAATATGGATCAGTCCAAGAAGGGGTTCTTGCCTGTATTGCAAGGTGTGCAATTGAGCACGGCTCAATGCCCGACCACGGCAGAAGATAGAGAAAAGATGAGTGTCATCCCCTATGCCTCGGCCATAGGGTCTATTATGTATGCCATGCTGTGTACCAGACCTGATGTAAACCTTGCCGTAAGTTTGGTAGGAAGGTACCAAAGTAATCCCGGCATGGAACACTGGACAGCGGTCAAGAATATCCTGAAGTACCTGAAGAGGACTAAGGATATGTTTCTCGTTTATGGAGGTGACGAAGAGCTCGTCATAAAGGGTTACGTCGACGCTAGCTTCGACACAGATCTGGATGACTCGAAGTCACAAACCGGATACATGTATATTTTGAATGGAGGAGCAGTAAGCTGGTGCAGTTGCAAGCAAAGCGTCGTGGCGGGATCTACATGTGAAGCGGAGTACATGGCAGCCTCGGAGGCAGCACAGGAAGCAGTCTGGATGAAGGAGTTCATTACCGACCTAGGGGTGATTCCCAATGCGTCGGGCCCGATGACTCTCTTCTGTGACAACACTGGAGCTATTGCCCTTGCGAAGGAGCCCAGGTTTCACAGGAAGACCAGGCATATCAAGCGTCGCTTCAACTCCATTCGTGAAAGTGTTCAAAATAGAGACATATATATTTTTAAAGTACATACGGACCTAAATGTAGCAGATCCGTTGACTAAACCTCTCCCTAGAGCAAAACATGATCAACACCAGGACGCAATGGGTGTTCGATTCATCACAATGTAACTAGATTATTGACTCTAGTGCAAGTGGGAGACTGTTGGAAATATGCCCTAGAGGCAATAATAAATGGTTATTATTATATTTCTTTGTTCATGGTAATTGTCTATTGTTCATGCTATAACTGTGTTATCCGGAAATTGTAATACACGTGTGAATACATAGACCACAACATGTCCCTAGTAAGCCTCTAGTTGACTAGCTCGTTGATCAACAGATAGTCATGGTTTCCTGACTATGGACATTGGATGTCATTGATAACGGGATCACATCATTAGGAGAACAATGTGATGGACAAGACCCAATCCTAAGCATAGCTCAAAGATCGTGTAGTTCGTTTGCTAGAGCTTTTCCAATATCAAGTCTCTTTTCCTTAGACCATGAGATCGTGCAACTCCCGGATACCGTAGGAGTACTTTGGTTGTGCCAAACGTCACAACGTAACTGGGTGACTATAAAGGTGCATTACGGGTATCTCCGAAAGTGTCTGTTGAGTTGGCACGGATCGAGACTGGGATTTGTCACTCCGTATGACGGAGAGGTATCTCTGGGCCCACTCGGTAATGCATCCTCATAATGAGCTCAATGTGACTAAGGCGTTAGTCACGGGATCATGCATTACGGTACGAGTAAAGAGACTTGCCGGTAACGAGATTGAACAAGGTATTGGGATACCGACGATCGAATCTCGGGCAAGTAACATACCGATTGACAAAGGGAATTATATATGGGATTGATTGAATCCTCGACATCGTGGTTCATCCGATGAGATCATCGTGGAACATGTGGGAGCCAACATAGGTATCCAGATCCCGCTGTTGGTTATTGACCGGAGAGGCGTCTCGGTCATGTCTGCATGTCTCCCGAACCCGTA
Source organism: Triticum aestivum (assembly GCF_018294505.1). Taxonomy (NCBI): domain Eukaryota; kingdom Viridiplantae; phylum Streptophyta; class Magnoliopsida; order Poales; family Poaceae; genus Triticum; species Triticum aestivum. The sequence goes on from NW_025228059.1 coordinate 92,036, forward strand.
GGGTCTACACACTTAAGGTTCGGTGACGCTAGGGTTGTAGAGATATGAGTATGCGGAAACCCGAAAGTTGTTCGGTGTCCCGGATGAGATCCCGGACGTCACGAGGAGTTCCGGAATGGTCCGGAGGTGAAGAATTATATATAGGAAGTCCAGTTTCGGCCACCGGGAAAGTTTTGGGGGTTATCGGTATTGTACCGGGACCACCGGAAGGGTCCCGGGGGTCCACCGGGTGGGGCCACCTATCCCGGAGGGCCCCATGGGCTGAAGTGGGAAGGGAACCAGCCCTTAGTGGGCTGGGGCGTCCCCCATGGGCCTCCCCCCTGCGCCTAGGGTTGGAAACCCTAGGGTGGGGGGCGCCCCACCTGGCTTGGGGGGGAAGCCACCTCCCCTTCCCCCTTGGCCGCCGCCCCCCCATGTAGATGGGTTCTAGGCCGGCGCCTCCCCCTTCCCAGGGGGCCTATATAAAGGGGGGAGGGAGGGCAGCAATACAACAGCCTTGGGCGCCTCCCTCCTCCCCTGCTACACCTCTCCTTCTCGCAGAAGCTCGGCGAAGCCCTGCTGAGACCCCGCTGCTTCCACCACCACGCCGTCGTGCTGCTGGATCTCCATCAACCTCTCCTTCCCCCTTGCTGGATCAAGAAGGAGGAGACGTCGCTGCTCCGTACGTGTGTTGAACGCGGAGGTGCCGTCCGTTCGGCACTCGGTCATCGGTGATTTGGATTACGGCGAGTACGACTCCATCAACCCCGTTCATTGGAACGCTTCCACTCGCGATCTACAAGGGTATGTAGATGCACTCCTTTCCCCTCATTGCTGGTATACTCCATAGATGGATCTTGGTGAGCGTAGGAAAATTTTAAAATTCTGCTACGATCCCCAACACTACGGGCATTCGGAAAATGGGCCTCCAACGGGCCGTAGAATCGGTGGGCCTCGGGCCGTCGGATAAATGGGTCCACATGGGCCGTAAATGGGCGTCATTGGTACCGGCCCGGCACGGTAATGGGCCGTTAACAGGCCGGAGGACAGCAAAGGCTTAATTCTGTCACAGGCATAATGGCTCGTTAATGGGCCAGAATATAGGATGGGCTGGAAACGGCGCAACGGGTTAACATGCCACAAATGGGCCGATTCTTGCCACGGGCCAAATTTGGCCCATTAGGGGAACAGGCCAGTAACGGGCCGGAAGTAATCAAGGGCCGGAAAGGAGCCCAAGAACATATGGGACATCAGTAGGCCGAAAGCTAATACGGGCTGGAAACGACCTATGTGTATCATGGGCCGTTAATGGTTACAAAGAAATTTACTATTCATTATGGGCTAGAGTCACCGTGCGCCACTAAAGGGCCTAAACTTACGAAAGGCCTCATATGGGCCAAAAGACGTCGTGGGCCATACATGGGCCAAAAGTGAAACGGGCTGGTGTTATACTCGACGGCCCACATGACGTTGTTGGGCCGATTTCGGGAAGGCCCTAACGGGCCATGAGTTACCAGGCCGTAAAATGGGCTATTTGCGAGCAGACCGTTAACACGCTTTTCATGGGCCGGCCCGCTAACTTTTGACCAAGTCAAACGGGTCGGCCTTTGTAAGCTAAATGGGCCAGTGGTGGGCCGTCGCACGTGTTGACATATCATAGGGGCCTATCTGACCCAATGACGAGCTGACACGTGTTTCCTCTGGCCAATGAGAATTTTACACATGGAAAATCCCCATTGGTCCGGGTTGTTAATGATGATGACATGTACCTCGGGTAGGGCAATAGACCTGATCTAAGTACCCTACCTAAGGACACTGCCCTACAGTCAAAGACATCCAAAGGACAACAGATTCCGCCGGCTGGAATCTCCACAGGACTCGACCCACTCGACTGAGTGTTCACTCAGATACCCCAATTCCACCCGACCCAGAATCCACTCGGAGAACAGAAGGTCTAAGGTCACTCTGAATGACAACGGTCGGACGTTCACTCCGTGGTCTTAATGGTCATTTATGTAACTTTAATGTTGGCATTACCAGTAACGTTCCTATCTTTATGTACATTGAACCCTGTGTAACTGAGGGCCGGAGGGGTCTGGCGAACTCTATATAAGCCACCCCCCTCCTCAGGCACAAGGGTTCGCACCCCCTGTAACTACACACGCATAATCCAATCGACCAAGCTCCCGAGCACCGAGACGTAGGGCTATTACTTCCACTGTGACGGGCCTGAACTCGTAAATATCGTGTGTACAACCTCACCATAGCTAGGATATTGCCTCCTCATACCTACCCCCATTCTCCTGTCAATCTTAGAACCACGACAGTTGGCGCCCACCGTGGGGCAGGTGTCTTAGTGACTTTCTGGTGAGGTTGCAGTTTTTCCGATTCCCATCATCATGGTTTCGGGCGGTGGATTGGCCGAGGGCCGTGAGATCCGTCTCGGCGCGCTCGTCTTCGTCACCGACGACTTCGCCTGGCTCCAAGAGGCCTCCCTCGATGACGAGACACTCCCCGTTCGTGGGGCGACGCACTTCCGCGCGTGCGTTCGCGGCGTCCTTCTGCGACAGCCGTCGACTCAGTATCGGTCGGCTCCCACAGTTTCTTCGCTCCCCGCTGTTCGCCGCTGTAAGCGATCTGGTCGCTCGCGGCTTTAGCGGTGGGTAAAACACGCGGTGGCTCGCCAGTCGGCCACCCCCCAAGTCACGGCAATCAAGCCCGACGAATCACTCCACGGCCTGTTCGATCTGTCGACTGGCTCTGTCGAGACCTTATCCGAGTGCGGCAGTAGCGATCCTGCGGTAGAAGTCTTGATGGTCGACACGCCGCGCAGCCCGCCTGGTTTTCGTCGCAATGGTGGCGGCGATGGCGTTGGCGATCCGTCGCGTGTTCACGAAGAATACCACCCCGAAACCCTTTCTTCACAGCAGAGGGAGGAGCTTCACCGCCGCAACATGGAGGCGCTCCACACGCCCATCATTGGGGATACCTCTGAGGCTCGGGCCTTGGAGGAGGCGCGCCTAGCCAATTTGGCTGAGCGCACTCGACTGGAGAACCTTCAGCATGCACTCAACGAGCCTGCTCGACAGCGGATCCCTGAGTCCAGTCGACGGTAGCGACAACTTTTCCCGCCTCAACCTTAGGTATACCGCACTCCAATTCAGAATCTCACAGCTGCGGCCCGTATAGCGGAGTCTATTCAGCCTTCCCTGTCGGAGGCTGGTAGGGGTTTGATGCAGATCCGGGCTTTACTCCGGTAGCAGGAGAGCAGAAGGACATCGGTGTCTCAGTCGCGGAATAGAATTCATAGCAGATCTGTGATGGCTGATACAGTTCAGTCGGCCCACAGCCCAAGATCGCCCTCGCGGCGTGAGGGACGTGGGCATCGGTAGGATCAGTACATGGGTCGGAACCACGAGCAATATGATCACCGACTCGGCCGTGATGACCGTCGTCGAGTGTCCTCACCTCCTCCGAGGAGTGGATCATATGTGCCCCGGCAATATGATGACAGACGCCCGCACAGCGGCGAACGAAGAATACCAGTCGACCCAAGGGAGCTAGGCTTTGATGCGAGATCGATTCTTGTTCAAGGTTTGGTTCACAGAAACAGAGCACACAGAGAGGGAGTTGACAGAGATTGCCCGACTGGCAGTAGGGTTCATGTCTCAGGCCCAGAGTGTTTCAGCAGAGCCATCAGGGCTGCAGAGATTCCTCCCAACTTCAGGTTGGCGACTGGAGTCAGCAAGTTCACTTCTGAGTCCAAGCCCGACACATGGCTTGAGGATTACCGAGTGGCTGTGCAGATTGGTGGTGGCAATGACGAGGTGGCCATGAAGAATCTTCCTCTGATGTTAGAAGGTTCGGCTAGAGCATGGCTGAATCAGTTGGCCCCAGGCAGTATATTCAGTTGGGACGAGCTTGCCCGAGTGTTTGTCAGAACTTTTGAGGGTACTTGCAAACGGCCAGCAGGATTGACGGAATTGCAACATTGTGTACAGAAGCCGAATGAGACTCTGAGAGATTACATTCAGAGGTGGACCACTTTGCATCACACAGTGGAAAATGTATCTCAGCATCAAGCAGTTTGTGCCTTCAAGGAAGGCGTTCGGTATCGAGAGCTAAACCTGAAATTCGGTCAGACAGGAGACATGTCTCTGACTCGGATGATGGAAATAGCCACTCGGTATGCTAATGGAGAAGAAGAAGATCGACTCCGAAGTGGAAAGAGCAAGCCAGCTGGTCAGGACACCAGTGAAGGCAATTCCAATCGGAAGCAGAAGCGTAAAGCTGAACCTGCAGGACCTGGAGAAACCGCAGTCGTGATCCAAGGAAAGTTTAAAGGAAAACCTAAAGGGTCTTGGACCCCCAAGAAGGTGAAAGATCAAGCAGGGAATGACGTGTTGGATTTGCCATGCCATATTCACACCAAGAAAGACGAAGAGGGAAATCTAATTTATCCCAAGCATACCACTCGACAGTGTCGAGTCCTTATCCAGCAATTCTGAGAGAAACAACCAAGTGAGAAAGAGAAGGAATCTGATAAGGATGAGGATAAAGAGGAGGATGACGGTTTCCCCAATGTCAATTCCATCCTGGTGATTTTTGCTGATATCGAGAGCAAAAGTCAACTGAAAGTGATAAACAGAGAAGTAAACATGGTTGCCCCGGCAATGACTACATATTTGAAGTGGTCGCAGACTACGATCACATTCGACCAGTCTGATCACCCAGCGTGCGTTGCCACTCCAGGACGGCAAGCGTTGGTAGTCGACCCAATGGTTGGAGGCACTCGGCTGACCAAAGTATTGATGGATGGCGGCAGTGGTCTGAATATTCTTTATGCTAAAACTCTGAAAGGGATGGGCATTCCGATGTCCAAGCTTAGCGAGAGCAACATGAGTTTTCACGGCGTTATCCCTGGAAAGAAAGCTGAATCACTCGGCCATATAACTCTTGACGTGGTTTTCGGTGAATCGAAGAATTACCGTAAGGAAAAGTTGAAATTTGAGGTGGTGGATTTTCAAAGTGCTTATCATGCTATTCTGGGCAGGCCTGCATATGCCTGCTTTATGGCTCGACCATGTTACGTTTATCTTAAGTTGAAGATGCCTAGTCCCAGAGGCGTGATCACAGTTACTGGCAATCGGCAGAAAGCAGAAGAGTGCCTTCAGAAGGGCTCAAAAATTGCTGATGAACAGATGGCAGCAGTTGAGATGCAGGAATACCAGAAGAATGTTGATCCGAGTGATTTGCCGCGGGCTAAGAAACCTGCCTCAGAATCTGCATTTCAGTCGTCCGGTGAAACAAAGTCGGTTCATATTCACCCGACCGATCCCAATGCTGCTCCGACTCATATCTCAACGATGCTCGACAGCAAATGGGAAGAAGCGCTCATCCAGTTCCCCCGTGAGAACTGGGACATCTTCACATGGAAACCTTCTGACATGCCAGGTGTACCCAGGGAGCTGGCTGAGCACCGTTGCGAGTCGACCCAAAGGTAAAACTGGTCAAAGAACATCTTCGACGGTCCGCCGTAAAGAAGAGAAAAGCAATTGGCGAGGAAGTGGCTCGGCTTTTAGCAGCTGAGTTCATCCGAGAGATTTACCACTCCGAGTGGCTCGCCAATGTCGTCATGGTTCCTAAGAAAGATGATTCACTCCGCATGTGTATCGACTTCAAGCATATCAATCGGGCCTGCTCGAAGGATCACTTCCCTCTTCCTCGCATCGATCAAATAGTCGAGTCGACTACGGGATGTGAGCGGTTGTCCTTTCTGGATGCATATTCTGGGTACAATCAGATCCGACTGTATGGACCCGATGAAATAAAAACAGCTTTCATCACCCCATTCGGGTGCTTTTGTTATGTCACCATGCCCTTTGGTCTCAAGAATGCTGGTGCCCCATTCATGCGCATGATACAGAAGTGCCTGCTCACTCAAATCAATCGCAATGTGGAGGCATACATGGATGACATCATGGTTAAGTCACGCAAAGGTTCCGACATGCTGATTGATCTCGCTGAAACCTTTACCAATATAAGGAGATATGATATCAAGCTCAATCCGTCGAAGTGTATGTTTGGAGTTCCAGGGGGCAAGTTACTCGGTTTCCTCGTTTCCGAACATGGGATCGATGCAAACCCAGAGAAGGTTGGTGCAATTCTCCGAATGAAACGCCCTGTGCGTGTACAAGGCGTCTAGAAGATTACTGGTTGTTTGGCCGCTTTGGGTCGATTCATCTCTCGTCTCGGTGAAAAGGCACTGCCTCTTTACCGACTGATGAAGAAATCTGACAAGTTCGAGTGGACTCCTGAAGCTGACACAGCGTTTGCAGAGCTCAAAACCCGGCTTTCCACCCAGCCGGAGCTTGCTGCCCCAATCAGCAAAGAGCCTTTACTGCTCTATAGTGCAGCCACTGGGCAAGTTGCCAGTACAGTACTCACGGTCGAGCAGGAAGAAGAAGGCAAGGCCTACAAAGATCAACGCCCAGTATACTATATTTTTGAAGTTTTAACCCCATCCAAGCAAAGATACCCACATTATCAGAAGCTTGTCTATGGGATTTACTTGACCACAAAGAAGGTTGCACATTACTTCTCGGATCATCCAATTATAGTCGTCAGCGACGCTCCATTGTCAGAAATATTGAATAACAGAGATGCAACTGGTCGAGTGGCTAAATGGGCGATTGAACTCCTTCCGCTGGATATCAAGTTTGAGGCAAAGAAAGCAATCAAATCACAGACAATAGCAGATTTTCTCGTCGAGTGGATTGAACAACAACTACCGACTCAGATTCAGTCGGAACATTGGACTATGTTCTTCGACGGGTCCAAGATGTTGAATGGTTCAGGTGTTGGGGTAGTCCTGGTATCTCCGCGAGGTGACAAGCTCAGTTATGTTCTCCAGATTCACTTTGAATCTTCCAACAATGAAGCTGAATATGAGGCGCTTTTGTATGGGTTGCGTATGGCCATTTCACTCGGCGTCCGGCGCCTAATGGTTTACGGCGACTCAAATTTGGTAGTCAATCAAGTGATGAAAGAATGGGATGTTAGGAGTCCAGCTATGACTAGTTATTGCAATGAAGTGAGGAAATTTGAAAAGAAGTTTGAGGGGTTAGAGCTTCATCATATACCCCGACTGAAAAATCAAGCAGTCGATGACTTGGCAAAGATAGGTTCCAAGAGGGAGCCCATTCCCAGCAATGTGTTTTTGGAGCATATTCACTTGCCTTCAGTTCAAGAAGATCCTTTCACCGAAGAACCCCCACAGCCTAAGAGCTCCACTGATCCGACTGAAGTTGAAATCCCAGCCGTGGTCGACTTGGTCATGGAGGTTTTGGTCATCATTCCTGACTGGACAGTGCCATACATTGCATATATTCTTAGGAAAGAACTCCCAGAGGATGAGGAAGACGCCTGTCAGATCGTCTGTCGATCCAAAGCCTTTACTGTGATGGGTGGACAGCTTTACAGAGAGAGTGTCACTGGAGTCAGTCAGAAATGCATCACGCTAGAAGAAGGCCGAATGATCCTCAATGATATCCACTCGGGGAGATGTGGTCACCATGCGTCCTCTCGGACCATCGTGGACAAAGCATACCGAGCCGGGTTTTACTGGCCACATGCTAACGAGATGGCGAAAGACATAGTCGACAAGTGTGAGGGATGCTAGTTCTACTCCAACATGTCTCACAAACCTGCTTCAGCTTTGAAAACCATTCCACTCGTCTGGCCATTTGCAGTTTGGGGATTAGATAAGATCGGGCCGTTGAGGACTGGCAGGAGTGGCTTCACCCATGTGCTCGTAGCATCGACAAGTTCACTAAATGGATTGAAGCTAAACCTATCAAAAACCTCGAAGCATGTATTGTTGTTAGTTTCATCAGAGAGTTAACATTCGGATATGGAGTTACGCACAGCATCATCACAGATAATGGGTCAAACTTTGATTCAGATGAGTTCAGAGCTTTCTGCGCTTCCCAAGGCACTCGGGTCGATTATGCTTCGGTCGCCCACCCACAGTCGAATGGGCAAGCGGAATGAGCAAATGGTTTGATCCCGAAAGGGCTGAAGCCCCGATTGATGCGTGATCTCAAGCATGCAACACGCGCTTGGGTTGATGAGCTACCATCAGTACTTTGGGGATTGAGAACAACTCCAAATCGGTCGACTGGCCGCACTCCGTTCTTCTTAGTCTACGGGGCTGAAGTTGTGCTTCCGAGTGACTTGCTTCACAATCCGCCCCGAGTGGAACTTTTCTCAGAAGCCGAAGCAAAGCAAGCTTGACAAGATGTTGTTGACCTTCTGGAAGAGGAAAGAGAGATGGCCCTAATCTGGTCGACCATTTATCAGCAAGACCTTCGTCGATTCCATGCTAGAAACATGAGAGGTCGAGCATTTCAAGAGGGAGACCTGGTTCTCCGAGTGCATCAGTAACGGCCACACAAGCTTGCTGCTGCATGGGAAGGTCCCTTCGTCATCACCAAGGTGCTCCACAATGGAGCGTATCACCTCTATAATGTGGAGCACAATAAAGACGAGCCACGCGCTTGGAATGCGGAGTTGCTCCGTCATTTTTATTCTTAAGCATTCAGACTATTGAGTTGTAATAAGAAATACCTTTTTAGTTTGTTTATCAAAGACACAGTTTTACAGTTTTCTAAATGATTGTTGTCGATTATACATGTGTTTGAAATCCCCAGTGGGTGGCTTAACTGCGAATCCATTTCGCCTAAGTTTGAAAAATCCTACCGAGTGAAGAGCAAGCCTCTCACTCGGGGGCTTAGCCGCGAATCGGTTTCGCCTAAGTTTGAAAAATCCTACCGAGTGAAGAGCAACCCTCTCACTCGGGGGCTTAGCTGCAGTCCAGTACTCGCCTAAGTTCTAAAAATCCTACCGAGTGAAGAGCAACCCTCTCACTCGGGGGCTTAGTTGCAGTCCAGTACTCGCCTAAGTAAGAAAAATCCTACCGAGTGAAGAGCAACCCTCTCACTCAGGGGCTTAGCTGCAGTCCAGTACTCGCCTAAGTTTGAAAAATCCTACCGAGTG